>NW_027363094.1:527500-587500 GCF_046119375.1 Phyllobates terribilis
TGAGGTCCAGAGCACTCTGGAAGAAGTTTTCATCCAGGATATCTCTGTACTTGACTGCATTCATGTTTCCTTCAATTGCAACCAGTTGTCCTGTCCCTGCAGCTGAAAAACACCCCCATAGCATGATGCTGCCTCCATCATGTTTCACTGTTGGGATTGTATTGGGCAGGTGATGAGCAGTGCCTGGTTTTCTCCACACATACCGCTTAGAATTATCATCAAAAAATTCTATCTTCGTCTCATCAGACCAGAGAATTTTATTTTTCATAGTCTGGGAGTCCTTCATGTGTTTTTGAGCAAACTCTATGCGGGCTTTCATATGTCTTGCACTGAGGAGAGACTTCCATTGGGCCACTCTGCCATAAAGGCCCGACTGGTGGAGAGCTGCAGTGATAGTTGACTTTGTGGAACTTTCTCCTATCTCCATACTGCATCTCTGGAGCTCAGCCACAGTGATTTTGGGGTTCTTCTTTACCTCTCTCACCAAGGCTATTCTCCCACAATTGCTCAGTTTGGCTGGACAGCCAGGTCTAGGAAGACTTCTAGTGGTCCCAAACTTCTTCCATTTAAGGATTATGGAGGCCACTGTGCTCTTAGGACCCTTGAGTAATGCATAAATTCTTTTGTAACCTTGGCCAGATCTGTGCCTTGCCACAATTCTGTCTCTGAGCTCCTTGGGCAGTTCCTTTGAGCTCATGATTCTCATTTGGTCTGACATGCACTGTGAGCTTTGAGGTCTTATATAGACAGGTGTGTGCCTTTCCAAATCAAGTCCTATCAGTTTAATTAAACACAGCTGGACTCCAATGAAGGAGTAGAACCATCTCAAGGAGGATCACAAGGAAATGGACAGCATGTGACTTAAATATGAGTGTCTGAGCAAAGGGTCTGAATACTTATGACCATGTGATATTTCAGTTTTTGTTTTCTAAATAAATTTGCAAAAAATTTCTACATTTCTCTTTTAATCACACGCTGATGACCTATCTTATGAAAAGAGTCAAGTCCCAGACGACCGTCTTTTACTCTTTACTGCCATCTTCCCCATGTTTAGGGTGGATAGTGTAGGGCGCCCATTGTTCATACCCAGAATCTATGCCTGTTCCATGTGCAGGAGGTGTGAGTTGTATATATTACACAAAGGTCAACATTGGAGATGAACTCCAATCCTGACCCTTTTTAACCCCTGTGATCAATAGTGACTTTATTAGTCAATAAAGACTCATTCAGACGTCCGTGGTAATCAGTCCATGCACGGACTTTCCCGACCCTAACGTGACTGCTTTATATATTTCTATGAAGCTGTAGACACTCCTGACCCGAGGGCATGTCATTCTGTACGGGGAGTTGGGGAGGAGCGTCAATGTTACTTTGTAACCGCACAGATTTATGTGTCACTTATGTCCATTTTATAGTATTGGGGTAATTCACCTGGGGGATCTAATAAATTCCAAATCATCAAATATTCTGAATTATTACATGTCCGTCATAAAGTATACAAACCTCCCTTGGATTGGTATAGAGAGCCCAAAAACAAGCTGCTAATTCAAAATGTTATCAGGGTAATTTCCTAATTTTCTGCTCAGTTTCTTGCTTCTGATCTTGTAAAATTCCCCATTCCATTGCTGATCTGTGCCAGATTATCTGGTTCATTAACCCTCGACTGGTGAGGTGGGGTTTATGTCACGCAACTGGTGAGGTGGGGTTTCCTATACCCCAGTGTTTAGAAATCTCTTATTTTTACAGAAAATGCGAAGATCACGTTTGTTTTAATCGTTTTCTTATTGGCGATTGATTGCATATGAGTGTAACAAATTTTTGACACCCACAAATGGATGGAAGCTAGTGAGACACGTATCCTCATACCAGCATTTTTCAATGAATGGCAGCCGAACAAAAATTCCCTGGGGTGTGGCGACCCCCACCTCACCAGTTGAGGGTTAAAGGGATTTTCCTTTAACCCGTTGGTGCAGCTGTTTTTTTTTTGTAACTGTGCACTAGTCACCTTCCTTGGGTCCAGCACAGGGTCTCTGCCACTGCTCCCAGTGTCTGTTACTGTCCTTTGGCCTCACGTCGACAGCGCTGCAACCAATAACTGAGATCAGCAGCTTTGCCCGAGTTAACGGCACTACTTGCTCAGAGTCACTGAACTCACTGACTGGCTGCAGCGCTGTCAATGTGACAAATAGCTGACACTCTGCATTAGACCCAGAGAGGGTGAGTAAAGTATTGCTTTAAAAAAGAAAAGAAAATTGTATTAAAAAAACTGTAGTGTAATTCTTTAGCATCTTCTATAAGTGCAGCATAAATGACTCTAATGCTATGTCCGTAAAGGACAGCGGCCCAATCTAATCTATACACACCAGCACACACACAACACAAGGGAGTTTACAAAAATATTCTAATTGCACATTACGGAATAAACTACTTTACATACGTACTTTGTACTGATATAGTCACAATTAGGGTAATATTGCTTGACAACATATTTTAAAATATCTTAAAACAAAAATCAATTTCTGCATATAAATTACAGCCAAAATATGCAACACAAAATAAAAAAATAGATCATGATTTTATTATACTCGTCACAAAAATAAGCAATGATGGCATCAATAAATAAACCATAAATAATATATATAAAAAAAACACACAAAACCCTTTGCAATCAAGGAGAACTCCCAAAAGACCTGCGGCTCCACCGTTGGGGTTTGCTCACACACAGCGCTTGTGCAGAATTTTTTTTTTTAATTCTTTGTACCATAAATAGCCACAAAATCTCATTCCCATGTTGCATATTTGTTTATTGACCCACGGTGCGTTCTCAATTCAGGAAGAAGCATGCACCTTTTCATGAACCGTGAGCATCTGTCTGACTCCAGCACACCTCCTCATCAAGACCAATATGAACAGCGCCGCTCTTGATGACTCTGGCCCCATCTCTTTTAGGATCATGTTGAGACTGGACAAAAGTAAGAGCTGCTCTATTTTTTGCCCTCATTCATTTCGAGGATTAGTGTCCCTTTAAGAGGCTTTCCCTTTCATTGTTTTTGGGAGTTCTACTTTTAAAAGGGTTGTCCTGGATTAGAAAATGAAAACTCTATTCCCCACCTTCCCCCGCAGACACGGCCCCATGTCTGTTACTGCGGCTCAGCCCCTACATCGCTGGGCTACCACCCCAGGCACAGATCATGGGAAGAAGACGCTGCTTCTGACTATCACGGACCTCACTTATAAGCTGCATCTTCAGAAGATTTTGGAATCTGCAGTTGGGAGGGACGGTCATTTTATGATGATCTTCCTATTACATCTAGTAGCTTTGTTCTTGTATTGTAGCACTACAAGCGCTTGTAAACTCGTCTATAAAACCAATATGATATTGGTCACAATGAGCAGACAAGTCAAGAAGTGAGAACGATTATTCTGGTAAGATTATCCATGCAATTTACAAAAAAAACTAATAGCAGCTTCAATGAGCATTCAAGATGGCAGCCGTCCGCTATGCAGCAGGCAGACACGTAAAGGATGGCGGGGGGATACTACACAACATTGACTCTTACCATATTAGTACTAGCCCAGTAATGTGACGCTGAGACCCCACATGTAACTACCGTGCAGCACGAATATAAAAGGATCAGTACGTTTTCTGAAAACCAGTGTCGGAAGCACTTAGAGAGAACCCTATGGCTCTTAGCCCCCAGATAACATGCAAGGATTCAAGTACGCGGGACCCCGCTAATCCGCTGATGGGCCGGATATCTGCAACGTACAGAGCTGGAATTCCTACAGAAATACAAAAGTGACCAGTAAATTCTGGACTATAAATTCTTATTATCTGCTTTATTTGTATCTTATTTTTCCACCCCAATGTATTCTCAAAAAAGTGATGGGAAATGCAATGTGTAGGGCCATCCTATAGGGACCACAGCTGATTTTTCAATTTCTTTGGGGTTACTGCTCTACCTCGCTTATATAAGTCAATAAGAAAGTCTCTCCCCACTATATTCTGGAGACCTACATAAAAGTGCCAAAGCTTTTTGTTTTTTTTTCTTTATTTCCTCCAATATTGTATTCATACAGGAATGCTTCCATTAAAGTTTGCAACATACTGTACTTTTTGGCATCTGTTTGAAGGATGGACCTATTTTGAAGTTCTGAAAAGTCTAATAGATCTGTACCGATACCGATTAATAATTAAAGGGGTTGTCCCGGACTTTAACATTGATGGCCTTTCTTTAAAGAGGTGGTCCACTACATTGTATAATGACCCCATCGATTTACACATGTTAACTAAATAAATGTTTTTGTAAATACCTCCTGCTTCCATATGTACCTGTGGGTGGCGCTATTGCTGACTTCTCAGTCTGCATCACGTGACCCCGGCTGCAGGTATTTAAAAGGTGTAATTTGATGGGGGCATTATACAATGTAGTGACCACCTCTTTAAGATAAGGCATCAATGTTTGATCAATTGGGGTGCTCATTAGCGGAGCTGCACTGCGGAGCTCTGTGGAGGGAATAGTGGCTGCGGCTGCGTACTACACATCTGCCCCCTAATGATTTGAATGGGTGGCCGATATGTAGTACTCCGTCAACAGAGCTCGGCACCTGAGCATTTCTGGTCACCGTTGACACAGGAACAGCTACAGCACGCACTATCAATCAGACATTGATGATCAAGTATAGGCCTTCAATAAAGTCTTGGACAGCCCCTTTAAAGTCTCCAAATGAGATTCTGAAGTTTTGTTTCATTGGCAGTCTATGTGGAAACAGTATAAAGTTACAGAAGATCGGACCGATGGTATACCATAGCACAAAACATTAGTCTTTAAGGGATTATTCAGCCATAGACATTGGGTCATGGTTTTAATCATGTGACGAAAATCACATTGTTTTACTGTAAATTGCTGTGGTCACAGGCCAAACAGTTTATGCTTGCGTCCTTTTTTTCGAACTTTTCTCGGCCAGGTGGCAAGAACCTTACATGTGATAGTCATGCCTAACATAACTAGGAGGTAGGGAATTAATACCCAATGTCAGATCCTGGATGACCACCATTAGTCTACCAGCAACTTACACAGAAGCAAAGCACATTCAGATCTTTCACACAGTGGACCTAAACCCGAAAACGATGTAAGTGTCCATATTTCCAGTACAGGGCACCTTTGTCAATGACAAACCTTAAATATACAAATATATTGGGACAGGATTCATGCTCCACGGACATGTGGTTTGAAATCATGAAAGGAAACAAAATGCATTATAAGGTTGGCTCTTAAAAAAAGATAACTGTTTCTGAATATTCCCGGAGGCTGCAGACACGCACTTAAGGCGTAGAGCCAATAAACGATGAACGAGCGCTCATAGGAATCATTTCAACATACGATTATTGGCCCATCTAACCAGGACCACAATCGGCAGACAAACTAGGAAAGCACCGTTTCATTGGGTGCGATACATTTTATGCATTCATTAAAATTCTTAACGGCAGCACATTACTCAGTGTAAACAGGAGACGTGCTGCTGATAACAGGATACCAGATTATTAGCGATCATTGTGTCCCCGTCATTGTTTCGTCAACCTGTGTATGCACTTTTCCAATTGTCAGTCGTTCAATTGCCTGGATCAGACCGACTATATAGGACATTAGTATCTGGTCTCCGCTGCACAAACTACCACTGATACATGTGAACAAAGTCGATATGTTTTTTTTTCCCCCAGTATATCCCTCCCAGCTTACATCACTCCCTATAAATAAATAGAAGCACTAATATAATAGCAAGTGGTTAATAAGACCTCTAAGCAGTCAGGAACACTGCTTCATCTGAATCGGGATCCTTCCCACTGTCCTCGCTGGGTAACGAGTCTCCACCACTCGGAGACCGGCAGCTCAAGTCCTCCACCCCAGATTCCTGGTCACTGTTAGCCGACAGGTCGGGGTCCGAGCTCTTCAAATGGTCCTGGGTTAGGATCAGGGCCGAGTCCTCCTCACCTTGGGATGAACTACAAGAGGGAAACAGCTTCAGGTTGGTGCTGTAATCTTGGGGCGTATTAGCCGGAGAGTGTTTGGTGATGCATATCTGGAAGTTGTGGATTTTTGGCTGGTCATTGAGATTCTTGTAGGTTTCATTTGACTCTCGAGTTTCCAGTTTTGTTAATCTCTAAAGGAAAAATTGTTAGACAAGAGCAAAAGTTACATTGGGTTAGGGCATGTTAATGTAACCTCTACATGCAAGTCGATCAGCAGTGGTTTAATGGTCTGTTTAGTAAGGCCGGCCGCACTTATGTTATCGTCAGCACATTTCTCGTTTACACAGGACAATGTGCTGCTAATGATAATTTTTAAACGTGCTCAAAAATTATCACACCAATGAATGCTTTGCCCCTCCATTGGATGTTTGATGGCCTGTTTAGGCAGCCAACAGTTGGGAATGAGGGAACGCTCCCTAACCCAATTATTGGCCTGCCTAAATGAACCTTTACTTGAAAACTTTATACCAATGAACAAACTTCTCTGGTGCCATAAGAAAGCCATAACGCCACAGTGCTCAGGCATTACTGACATTGAAAAGACACAAGGTAGAGACCCTGGTTACAGTGATGTGTCACTTAATGGTCTGATTGCTGTAGTTTTTATAAAATCACTATTTTATCAGCAAGCAGATTATCATTGGGGACTAGTAAACCTGCTGCCAGGTAGTCCTACATATTCATAAGCTCTGTACAACCCCGCCCCCATCACTGATTGGCAGCTTTCTGCAAATCTAGTATACACAAAGTGGCCAATCAGTGGTGTGGGCAGGGTTATACAGAGCTCAGCAGTCAGAGAACTGCCAATCAGTGATGTGGGCGGGGTCTGCTGCAGATAACACAGTAATTTTATCAAAATGACAGCAGGTAGCCCAGTAAGTGACAGATTGTTGGAATCAGGGCCTCTGCCCCTATATTGCGCTGCACTCAGATGGGTAGCAAAAACCTGGTAACAGATTCCCTTTAATGGTGCTCTCTTCCAGTTATTGTGTTGGAGAACACCAAAGACGTAGGGCATCGGCTAAAAATGATTGCCTCTTTTTTATCTTGTGCAGGGTTTTTATATATAATCATTTAAAATTGTTTCTCAGTCACCATTAAAAGCTGAATTGGTTTACACTGAAACCTAAGCGGAGGTATAAACATCAAAAACATATAGGCCAGGAAGCTGGATTTTCAGTATTTCTACCACACCTTCTCCATGAATTCCATTTCCTCCTCCAGCTGCTGCGTCTCTTCTTTTACTGCCTGTAGAAAATCAGTGACTGACTGGCGAGGGTGCATTCCTTTCTCAAATCGGTTATAGAGGCCCCTCCAAAACCTTCCATGGTGAAAAATAAGTTTGAAGAGTTAGTATATGCACAAGTACAGAAGATTATCATCGAGCAATTCTCATGATATATGTTCTTAAGACGTGCTAGCTCATGGTACACACATGAAGGGCTAGCTCACAATGCTGTATATTCTCCCATGCCAGAGAATTGGGCCGATTATACTAATGACACTCTGCTTTAACTCTGAGTGTGATCCAATTTTCTCGCATGGAAGAATTGCAGCACAGGTGTGGAGAAGATGGAGGACTTAATTTTTCCATCTTCTCCATTGTCTCTGTGCACGTACATCAGACTGCACTCGGATAACATAGTATATTATTGGTCCGAGTGCTATCCGATAAAACATCACATAGCACTAGCACTCGGCCGTGTTACGTGGCAATGTGAGCGAGTCCTAATGAGTCCCTCAGTGGCTGATCTATGGCTGGTGACTTCAGATTAGTGAAAATATGTGGTGGCAAGTTGGGCCTCATTACTCGGACAGCACACTGACACATCCTATCCTTACACTATTCACATGTCCGTTCTGTTATTTTGCTGACTGATGGTCTGTATATAAACAGAGACATCCCCTACATTGACCTTATTTGCGGACATCCAAGTTGCATCCTACTGCTATTCTTCATTTTCACTGACTGGGTACTTGAAGAAGCTTGGGAAACCTCTGTCACGTTGTTTTTGCATATGGCAAAACCATTGATAAAAACGGACATGTGGACTAAATATGCCCGAAAATTGGATCTAACACACTTGCAAAATTGGTCTGTTTTGTACAGGCAAACAAAAAAAAAACAGCTTTTGCCTGGATTCACACGTGTGTTTTGCGGTCTGAGTATGCTTCAATGCAAAGACTGGCTTCAGGTCTCCTGACCCAAACTCGACTTTATATTATGCGTTTATATAGAAAGTTCCCGATCAGGGACATCCGCATGCCCTATTAAAGGGGTTGTACCAAGTATATAAGTAATCCCCTATCAACGGGATTTAGGAATTGATCGCTAGGGGTCAGTTCCACAGAGAATGAATGGAGTAGAGATGTACATGCTCCCCCTCTGCTCTGTTCAAAGCTTGCTCTACAGAACCTCCTGGGGATTGTTGGGGGTCCCAGCGGTCTGACCCCCAAAGATCAATACTTTATCGCAGTCTAAATATGTGCAAAATGAATCACCGTGTCACAAGCTGTCATAGATGTCAGTAAATCTGTCTAAAGTGAATTGATTTGTGCCAGGCAGAAGATAGAACTGACGAGTGAGCTCTGACGCAACCCCTAAATGTAGACCATGGTTACAAGTGGGAAGAGTGTTGGGCCTTGGATTTCACCACTGAAGGACACATTGGGCTCATGATACGTCACCCCGCTTCTTTCACCTGTAAAGTTAGGGTTGATGTTTCTATATATGAATGATAAGTATATGGTGTGTTAGAGTTCTGCTGCTTTATTCAGTGCAGAGGAGGAATCAGAATAACCTCTTACCTGAAGTGGCATGGAGTGGTGTGTGGTCTCAGAGTTCCTTGGGTCTGACTGTGATCTGCTCTGTACAGAGGGTTCATGTAATCCAACCGCTGCTTCCACAGGTAAGACCAGAGGGAGTAGGTCCTCTCCTGAATTCTGGAAGATGATGATTGCATCACTGATATATTGAGATTATGAGAGCTGCAAGTATACCCGTCACCACTGCAACCTGCACTAACACTAAGGGCTCATTCAGACGGACATTTTTTGTGTACGAGTCCTATTTGTGTTATTTCCAGATACGACTTGTACCTAGAAGAGTGAATGGGGCCATTCACATATCTGTGATTGTTTGAGAGACGGAAAATCGTGGCAAAATGTACGATAGTACGATAGTTATCTGAGTGTCAGGTCAAAATTAACAATGCACATCCATGGGTCAGTGAAAAAAAAAAAATCGGCCAACAATTAATTGCCATCTGAGCGCTGTCCAGTTTTCCAGGTCTGTTTGATGGAAAAAGATGAAGAAACTGAAGCTCAGGCCAAACTCTAATGATAAAAACTGACACTGACCAAACTGGTGAAACTGTGCCTGATTCTCTTATATGAATGAGCCACAAGTTCTATAGCTTTCAGTGTTTCTTTGCATAGTAGCTGTGTAGCTTCATAGTCAAAATTGGAAAATCCGTTTCCAAAAAGTAGATGGAAAGATGCACTGAACTGCTTGGCCCCACCACGGTGCACCGAGCGCCTGTACTTGATTTGAACAGTCCTTCTGTACTGACAGTCCCTTTACAGCAGTGTTCCCCAACTCCAGTCCTCAGGACCCACCAACAGATCATGTTTTCAGGATTTCCTTAGTATTGCACAGCTGATGGAATTATTGCCTGTGCAGGTGATGCAATTATCAGCTGTGCAATACTAAGGAAATCCTGAAAACATGGCCTGTTGGTGGGTCCTGAGGACTGGAGTTGAGAACCACTGCTGTAAAGGGTTAGGAGATAACTTTCTGAATGCAGGAGGTCTGACCGATGGGACTTTTAGCGATGCTGAGAATGGGGCTCTTCAGTGATCAGCAGAAGGCCTCATTCACATGTACAGGTTTAAACAGGTATGTGAAAAAATGGTATCAGTGTGTCCATTTTTACCATCATTGTGTTATCAGTGTTCTTCTCGTATGGATAAATATGTTATAAAGTTTCTCCTATGCTTTGTAATGTTAAAGAAGTTGTCCAGTACTTTATATTACTCCCCCCCCAATGTATCCCCCCGGGGCCCCTAAGACTTTGCTGATAATGCCTGTGAGCTTCGCTATCGGTGGCCGCTCACAGGCATCACGTGACCCCACGCTGATGTCACGACAAGTGAGGCGTGACTCAGCGCTGGGGTCCCTACGGTGGCTGCTGGGTTGTGGGCAGGGTTACACCTCCTCCCCATGCGTCACTCCCAGCATCTACCGCGCTTTCCCAATGAATGGGGAGAGGCAGAGCGTGCGGTGGATGCCGGGTGTGATGTGGGGGGGGTAACCCCGCCCACAGTCTGGCATCCACCTGGAACGTGGAAGACAGAGACCCCCGGCTGCTGCCAGCGACATCGGCGGGGGTCACGTGATGCCTGTGAGCGGCCAGTGATAGCGCCACTCACAGGCATTATCTGCAACGGTAGGTAATTACAAAAATCCTTAGGGGTCTCGGGGAGACACATTGGGGGGGGGGGGGTAATATAAAGTACTGGACAACCCCTTTAATCTCGGACAGCACCATGATGCCATCCGTGGGCTGTCTATGTTCTTCATGGACCCATAGACTTGTATAGGTCTTTTTCATCTGTGATATTGGAAGAAAAAACAGACATGTCTCCGTGAGTTTTGCACAGACACATAGTCCATGAAAATCCACAGGCATGTGAATAGCATTAGCATTAACACGTACATGTGGATACGGATGTCTGAATGAGGCCTCAATGAGAGCTTGATATTTTAAGAATATCTCTTTAAAGCCATGATCCTCTAGTTACAAGGATGTATCTCATGTCCTTGGCTACTGACCTGCAGGTTAGGACATTTTGTGACTGGGAAAGAAGATCTACAAGATTTCAACATTACTCAGGACAGAGAATATCTTCAAGAAGTATCTTCTAGTGGACCATTGGTTACATCAGGAACTGTGCAATTCTTAAATCCATGTACCCATCTTATTTTATTATTGGCATTTTGATTTCACCATTCTTATGTTTCTCTGTACAGTGGCACTGCCAGCGATGCCAGCGACCCAGATGGGCAGGAAAAAACTGAAATGGTTTAGGTTCACATACCCATTCAGTCTCCGGATATGTGGGAGTCCCTAAGGTCTGACACCCCCACCAATCCTGAAGTGATGGCATATCTTACCAATATGCCATCACTTTATACATTTTTCTCCTGCACAGTTATTGAAAATTTTTTGCCAAGGTTCAACCTTCACAGTTTATAAGTGATTGCTGTTATCCAGACTGTGGGGCACCGTGTGATCAGATCAGCATCAGGGACACGTCAACCATCCATATTCTATTTCTGTTACAAGCCTATAGTGACCATACACAGAGCACATATTCTCTCACATCAGTTCCTTCCTCTCCTTCTCGCAGTTGCACAGAAAGTTTCCATACTGACAGGAGTATATATGGTGTTGTATGTGGACCAAGAATCTCTCATTAAATTCAAACGCACAGGGAAACTGCTCCATGAGCTGCCAGACACATTCCAGGAACTGGTCTATCACTGGGGACACCTCCTTGGGATCCCCATCTAAATTTCCATACATTAAAAAAAAAAAAAAAATATGCTGAAGCAATGCAATTGGGGTATATGCATGCAACATCTTTTTCAGGTGGACTGCACTCCCAAAACCGCCTGAGACTGGGAATGGCACAGAAAAACTACAGTAAGTATATTATATTAGAATGTATGGTGTTTTTTTTTTGTCTCTTTTGCTGAGAGGAGGAGAGCTGATGGAAGATTTGGAAAGTGACACAGCTAAACTCAGCTGTGCTGACCCTAGCCCCACACTGACTGCTGGGCCCATATCTGAAATGTGTTGATTGATGGGATTTGAATACAGTTGATATTCTAATCATGCAGGAGGTTAGACCAGGAGATCCGGGCTTTCATTATAACCCACACACTGAGAAACCTGCTGTAAGATATGGTGTGGAGGTGTTCTTTTTCTAGCATCTTGCTGCCTGTTTATAATTGGACAACATCGTACAAGGAGAAGTACATGCCCCACAGTGAAAGCTCTCTGATAACACCCACTTGGATGTAACGAAAATTAACTCATTAGGTGACAAATACTTTGATTGTTAATATCCCTGCAACAGAGATGCAAAATAAAAAAAGAACTAACAATTATTTTTTTTTCTGCTCTGAAGCTACAACGTGTTTTCAGTTCAACATGAAAAATTTGGTGAAAGGCCCTCTGTAAATAAGTGACTCTGTTTGACTTTTCCAACATATGTGCAGTGACCAGGGTTACCTGTGATTAAATTTGTGTCCAAATGAAATCCAGTCTTTTTCAATTAACACCTAATAGTAATTGGGAAAAATAAAAGTTACACTATGCAAAAAATATCAACTCCGTAAATCTCCACCAGTACATAGAGTATATGAAATGAAACCTCTTACCATAAATACTCTGATGGTTCGGTAATAGGGGTCAAGTAACAGACTGGATACAGAGCAGACCTGAGCGGTGCGGTCCCATCCATCAGAACAATGAACGAGCACGCTGGCGCCCTCTTCTGACACGGCCTAAATGTGCAAATTAAATGTAAAATATTACACATTTATATAATTACAAATCTCGTTTATTCTCAGCACTAAAAGGATCATTTTTGTACAGTCCGTGCCTAGAATAGTACAAATCAGACAAGCAGCACTAGAATATGAACAGATACAACACATCTTACCTTTACAATGAAGATACCAGCATCTAGGATTGTTTTCACGTGTTTTAACCAGCCAGAGGATTCAAGACCCCAAAGAAATTCACCCATAGAAGGAGATCGGAGCTCACAAACTGCAATCATGAACAGAACAATAAGCTCACTATAGCAACAGATTCTGTATGTGAAGTATTTCTGCTCCAAGACTTGAGATAGAGAATATATATATATATATATATATATATATATATATATATATATATACAGTCATGGCCAAAAGTATTGAGAATGACACCAAAATTATATTTTCACATGATCTGCTGGCCTCTGGTTTTTATTAGTGTTTGTCTGATGTTTATATCACATACAGAAATATAATTGCAATCATATTATGAGTACCAATAGGTTATATTGACAGTTAGAATGAGTTAATGCAGCAAGTCAATATTTGCAGTGTTGCCCCTTCTTCTTCAAGACCTCTGTAATTCTCCCTGGCATGCTCTCAATCAACTTTTGGACCAAATCCTGACTGATAGCAGTCCATTCTTGCATAATCAATGCTTGCATTTTGCCAGAATTTGTTGGTTTTTGTTTGTCCACCCGTCTCTTGATGATTGACCACAAGTTCTCAATGGGATTAAGATCTGGGGAGTTTCCAGGCCATGGACCCAAAATCTCTATGTTTTGTTCCATGAGCCATTTAGTTATCACCTTTGCTTTAGGGCAAGGTGCTCCATCATGCTGGAAAAGGCATTGTTGGGCGCCAAACCGCTCTTGGACGGTTGGGAGAAGTTGCTCTTGGAGGACATTCTGGTACCATTCTTTATTCATGGCTGTGTTTTAGGCAAGACTGTGAGTGAGCCGATTCCCTTGGCTGAGAAGCAACCCCACACATGAATGGTTTCAGGATGCTTTACAGTTGGCATGAGACAAGACTGGTGGTAGCGCTCACCTCTTCTCCGAATAAGCTGTTTTCCAGATGTCCCAAACAATCGAAAAAGGGATTCATCAGAGAAAATGATTTTGCCCCAGTCCTCAGCAGTCCACTCCCTGTACCTTTTGCAGAAAATCAGTCGGTCCCTGATGTTTTTTCTGGAGAGAAGTGGCTTCTTTGCTGCCCTCCTTGAATCCAGCCCTTGCTCAAAGAGTCTCCGCCTCACAGTGCGTGCAGAAGCACTCACACCAGCCTGCTGCCTTTCCTGAGCAAGCTCGGCACTGCTGGTAGTCCGATCCCACAGCTGAAACAGTTTTAAGATACGGTCCTGGCGCTTGCTGGTCTTTCTTGGGCGCCCTGGAGCCTTTTTGACAACAATGGAAGCTCTCTCCTTGAAGTTCTTGATGATGCGATAGATTGTTGACTGAGGTGCAATTTTTGTAGCTGCGATACTCTTCCCTGTTAGGCCATTTTTGTGCAGTGCAATGATGGCTGCACGTGTTTCTTTAGAGATAACCATGGTTAACTGAAGAGAAACAATGATACCAAGAACCAGCCTCCTTTTAAAGTGTGCAGTGATGTCATTCTTACTTAATAATGACTGATTGATCGCCAGCCCTGTCCTCATCAACACCCACACCTGTGTTAATGGATCAATCACTAAAACGATGTTAGCTGCTCCTTTTAAGGCAGGACTGCAATGATGTTGAAATGTGTTTTGAGGGTTAAAGTTCATTTTCTGGGCAAATATTGACTTTGCAAGTACAGTAATTGCTGTTAAGCTGATCACTCTTTGACATTCAGGAGTATATGCAAATTGCCATTACAAAAAATGAAGCAGTAAACTTTGGAAAAATTACTATTTGTCTCATTCTCAATACTTTTGGCCATGACTGTATATATATATATATATATATATATATATATATATATATAGGGTTGTGTAGGATACTCCAAGTGCGGATATGACTTAAAAATTGTACAATGAAATTGTAAAATTCTGTATTATTTATTATATTGGGGTTGGTCACTTTATATAAAAAAATTCCAAAAGGGTGATAAAATGTAATGTTTGGCACATACAACTATAGATTACTTCCCCGGAGTTTGCCTTCTTCCTAAGGTGCGCCTGGAGGCCATGTTTCTCCCCAGGTAAGTTATACACCTCTACCCATCTACGTGATGTACAAGAAAACATGATTCATCAGACCAGAACCCTTTCTTCTATTACTCTATGGTTCAGTTCTGATGCCCATATACCCTTGTAGGTGCTTTTGGCTGTAACCGGGTCAGCATGACAATGACCAGTGTGCATCTCCATATGGAATAAGCTGCAATACTTTATCCTGACATCTTTTCTTCATAGCCAAAACTTAATTTTTCAGCAATATGTGCCACAGTATTTCTTCTGCAGCACCGGACCAGCTGGGGCTACTGTACCTTTCGTTCCACACAAGTATCAATGAGCCTTGGGCGCCCATGACTCCGCCACCTGCTCACCGGATGTTCTACCCTGGTAGGCACTAACTATTGTATGCCAGGCACACCCCACAACACCTGCTGTTTTTGAGATCTTCTGACAACCCTCATGGGGGCACCTCTGACAAGGAGAATATTGAGATCTCTAGACATCATGATTTGTCCATTGAAAATGGAGCTGTTTAGGGAATAGAGCGCACAGAACATAGGGAAAAAAAACAGTGGAGGGGGAAAGAAATAATTTGAGGTGCTCACCTGGAGGGATTGTGAGAGTCACAGCTCCTAAACCAGGAGTAATATAACGCTAGCTGCCATCTATAAGAAATATCTTTTATGTATTCTTTTACCCTATGCACAAAATAAACGTTCATGGAAAACTATGAATTGGCAGCAGCGTGTGCAATGTCCTCAAGGGCCAACATACATACGCTGAAAGTAGATTTGCAAATAACATTTTTCGCTGTTGCCCGTTCCTGTGGCACCATTAATGTACTAGGCCTTAATGAGTTTGGTGACATAACGTCTTGTGATCGCTATTTTAACTCTCTAAGAACCAGGGAGTTTTTTATTTAAGCGCTTTTTGTGTTTATGGAGCTGACGTTTTTATTGATACCAATTTGGAGCACATATAACGTTTTGCTAGCTTTGTATTGGATTTTTTTTGTTAAGTGAGGTGACAAAAAACCCACAATTTTGGCATTTTGATTTTTTTTTTCTGCAATGTTTACCGTAAAGGTTAATTACCATAATTCCATACTTTGATACATCTGACTTTTACGGATGTGGCGATACCAAATGTTTTTTTTTCCGTTTCTTTGTTTTTAATAGGGAAAACGTGGGATAGTTAAAAATTATCTATTTTTTATATTTTGACTTTTTATTTTTTTTTCATTTTTTTTGTACCCATTAGTGGACTTAAACATGTGATCCTTGGATTGCTTATATATACTGTAATACCACAGTATTGCGGTATTTACTAGAAATCATGGTTGCCTATGGCACTCAGTCTGCTGTAAAAAGTACTAAGATGGGCCTTAAAGGTAAAGGCATTTTGCCCATAGCGGTAGACCACGTGGCCACTATGGCGCTCATTAGCTGGGAAAGCCTGATGCTACAGGGCTTTCTTCTTCCGCATATCATTCTTTGAAAGATGGCCTTTGTTCCTCATCATTCAGCCTGTACGTCTGTGCTCGAAGTCTCAGCACTGCAGGTGCAATGACGTCACTAGATCGGGCCCTCTGTGCGGAGTTTTTTTTTATTTTGGCAACAAGAAAAGCGTATACTGTGGGATCCATCATACATGATGTGGGGCGGCCATCATACTGTGTGAGCGAACTGTTGGGGGCCATCATACTGTGTGAGCGAACTGTGGAAGACATCATACTGTGTGTGTATATGTGTGGGGGGCTGTAAGAGCATCATACTGTGTGTGTGTGTGGGGGGGGGAGTAGTGTAGGTGCATTATACTGGTGGGGTTTGCCATGGGGTCATCATGTTGTCCATGTAAGGACTACTGTGGGAGAAAATTATGACAGGAGATTCACTCCGAGGTATCGCACCGTGTGTGGAGGGCAGCATACTCTATGGGGTTTATTAAAATGGTATCAGTGTGTGCAAACAAGAGGAATCAGTAGCAGGGGCATTATTTCTGTGTCCAAGCCAAAAAACATGTCCTCTCCCTGTATTTAAAAGTTGGAAAGTAGGCCCTTGTGTGACTGCATCAATATGTTATAACCCTGCCTAGTCCATCAATATAGACTCTTGGTATGGGGCCCCATGATTTCTATGAACGCCTCTGCTTAAGCTGGCCCCCGGCTGCTGTGGTAACCCATCGATTAACAGCGCACATTCAAAATAGTTAACAGACACCATCAGCTTCTTGTGGAGTTCCTGAGCCACCTCCACACACGCAGGCTCCTTCTCAGGATGTTCATTCACATCCTAATGCGGTGAGAGGTTACATATAAAAATAAAATCCTAAAATCTTGGAATTTTTGCTTTGCCCATGTGGCACCCCAGGGGTCTGGTTTTCCACAGTAATGTAATGTTATGTCTGAGAGCAGGTGGGAGGTCCTTTGGTCAGGGATCCTGTGCATGCCACACCTCCTGCCCAGTCTTGGGAGGGGAAGAACTTCCCCTGTATAAACCCGGGGCTGAGGTAGGGTGAGTCAGACAAGGAGAGTGGAGACAAGAAGCAGCATAGGAAACAGCAGAGTTACAAGGAGTCAGGGGCTGGCAGCTGCAGAGTTCGCCCTGACTAAGAAGATTCTTTACCGGACCCGGAGTCCGAGGCTGTGGGGACTAACTCCTACCCAGCAGCAGAATCCGTCAGGCAGGGGATTTCAGGTCCTCTGGCCCAGAAGCCCGAAGGCACGGTCACACGCGTGGGACCAGCACCGCCATCGTGGAGCGGAAGCCATTAGAAGGCCCCGAGTCACCGGCCATACGGGTGAGCACCACACGGTACACTCAGGGACGTGGGCTACTTACATCAGCTTCTAGCAAGGTAGCCAGAAGAGTACAGTCAGTTTGGGAGGCCTACAACTACGCCTGGCCAGGGGAGATCCCATCTGCTCAAAGACTGACCAGGCCCCGTTTGCTAGCAAGTACTCCGGGAGGGTCTGTCGTTGTTACCAGTAAAGACCCTGAACTACACCGTACCGTCTCTGAGTGGTTCCTGCTACCCCCATCATCCACGTCGGCTGCCCTGAGGCCATACCCCTCCCGTTGGGGGTTATACTATCACGCTGCACAATCCTACCACCGGCCTCAGCGGTCTGCCCTGCAGCAGCAGCTCCCTGGCTGCACTCAACGGGTGGCGTAGTCCTCAACTATTTACTACTAATAGACTGCCGTCTAGTTTGACTCCCTGGGCACGGACCGGGTCACCGCCACGAGACTACAACCCTCCACTGATCCGGCTCCGGGTAGGCTCCCGCGTGCGCAACGCAGCGCGACACATTCCCAGGGGCGCGTCAACTTTGGCGTAGTCGGCAGGATCTCGTGCCCGCAACCACCGGGTACTGCGTGCCTGAAAAGCAAAGACTGTTCAAACTTACCAGTGGTGAAGATTCCCGCTATCCGTGGAGGTTTCCCGCCATCCGGCGCCATCTTCTACCTTCTTCCCGCCATCGGTGAAGTTTCCCGCCATCCGGCGCCATCTTCGGCCTTCTTCCCGCCATCCGTGGAGTTTTCCCGCCGTTGGACGCCATCTTGGGGACGCCGCGCGGGAAGAAGAGGGGCGTGGACTCTGAAAGCGCGCGAGAACTGAAGCCCCGCCTCACGTCCGGACGTTGCGTAAGGTCCTGGAAGGAGCCCAGCAGACGCCGACGTCACAGGAGCGCGACGGAAGGTCCTCAACCCTGACGATCCACTGCGGAGCCGCGGCCTACGGAAGAGGATCATCGCAAGGTAGGCCACGGTCCACTAGGGGGGAGGAAGATGTCGGATACGGAGGAGAGCTTCACTGCCCCAACCCCCGCCAGCGCTACCGCTGCTGCAGTTATGCCCTTCACAATGCCCTATATCCCGGGAGCAGCTTGGCTACCCCAGTACTCAGGGGAGTCACATACCCTGCATGACTTTAGAGAAAAGCTGGATAGCCTCTTCCAGGTGTACCCCCTCACAGAAGAGCAAAATGTGAGCATCCTGGTGGCCCAACTAACCGGGGCAGCCAAAAGGGAAGTAAAATCCTGGCCACCTGGGAGGAAGACTGTCGCAGGGATACTAACCCGGCTGAAGGACACCTTTGATACCCGCACCTCAGCCGAGATTAAGCTTAGATTCTACGGGTGCAAGCAGCGAGCGCATGAGAGTATAAGGGACTATGCACTAAACCTACAAGAGGCCCTGAGGGCCATAAAGCAGACCGACCCTGATGGGGTGGGAAACGAGGACAGGCTGTTGACTGAACAATTTATAGAGGGTTTATATTGCAATGCCCACCGAACCCAGTTGCGGGCAATGGCCTTACAGGATCCCCATCTGGACTTTGCACAGTTCAAGGACAGAGCCATCCGGGTGCTCCGAGAACCGGCACCAGGTGGCGTTGTGACCCACAGACGCCCCACTACCACTTACTACCAGGAGGCGGCGCCCTTGTCAGCAGGGCCTGTGGGAGCTGATGCGCAGGCTTTGGACAATGACCCGGCTCCAGACCTACACCATCAGGTCCAAGAGCTAGCTAAGAGCGTTGCTGCGCTAACCCGAACTGTGCAGTCTTTACAGGTTTCCACCCCAGGGAAGATCCAGCTGGCATCCGGACCGGAGGACATCCCGTGGCGTCGACCAAGGAGGACCCCACCGGCCAGAGGAAGACCCCGTGACCGATACAGCGAGGACGGACGACCCATCTGCCGCCGCTGCAATCAATCCGGACATATGGAAAGGTACTGTTCTTTAAACGGGCACAACCTGGGGTAGAGGGCCAACCCCCAGGAAAAAGATCACCAGGCCCATCGAACTGGCGCGACAGATATGTGGGAGGACGTCCAGTCTTGCCTGTGGTACTGGATGGCATTCCCATGAGTGCCCTACTGGATACCGGGTCACAGGTCACCACCATCCCGTACGTGCTCTTCAAGCAGTACTGGAATGACTCGGATATTACCCACTACCCTGACGACGACTTGAGTATCATCGCCAGCAATGGCCAGCCCGTGCCACAGATCGGATTTAAAGAGGTGGCCCTCAAAATCGGTAGAGTCGAACTGGCCGCACAGGGACTGATCATTGTAGATATTGATAAACATGAGAGTCACCCAAAAATAACTCTAGGAACTAACGTAATTGAAAATTGTCTTGCAGAGGTGATTTTCCTTTTACAGCAGGTTGCCAAGAACGCCAGCTCCGGCGAGCAGCGGGTGCTCCAGAAAGAGATCCGGGCACTGATGCAACGGCAACAAGTGGAACTCTCCGGCGGTGAGATTGGTAGCGTAAGAATGTGTGACCCTTTTCCTATTGCCATGCCCCCAAAAAGTGAAATGATGATTTGGTGCCGGGCAGCTATTGGTCTGAGAGGAAGAGATTACCAGGCAATGGTAGAAACAGTTTACTCAGACAGTAGGCCCACCATTTTGACAGCACGGGGGGTGGTCAATGTACGCCATGGGAGGGTGCCCATTCGCATAATAAATATCGGGGAGAGGGAAGTGTACCTGCCCCGGTATGCCACGCTAGCCAAATTATATACCACTAATCAAAATTCTATACAATCTGTGGAACCCTTGCCTCCATCTCACCCGGAGGAAGGTAACGGCTCTAAGAAAGACATGGAGGACTGGTGTCAGCAACTACATTTGGGTACTGATTCCACTCCCTCACATCAGAAACAAGGAGTCTATCGGGTGGTTCAAGAGTATGAGAGAGTGTTTAGTAAACACCCGTTAGACTTTGGGCGGGTCAAGGGGGTAGAACACCGCATCCCCACAGGAGATCATCCTCCCATAAAAGAGAGGTATCGACCCGTACCCCCTGCACACTACCAACACGCCAAGGGGATGCTTCGAGACATGAAGGAGGCTGGGGTAATCCGGGATAGCTGTAGCCCCTGGGCAGCCCCACTAGTTTTAGTCAAAAAGAAAGACAACACCATGAGGATGTGTGTAGATTACCGGAAAATCAACCGTATCACACACAAGGATGCGTACCCCTTACCAAGGATAGAGGAGTCATTGGCTGCTTTAAGATCTGCTAACTTCTTCTCTACCTTGGATCTCACTAGCGGGTACTGGCAGGTTCCTGTAGCAGAGGCGGACCGGGAGAAGACCGCATTCACCACCCCGATGGGACTTAGCGAGTTCACCTGCATGCCGTTCGGACTCTGCAACGCCCCAGGAACCTTCCAACGATTAATGGAGTGCTGTCTGGGCCACAGAAACTTCGAGACGGTCCTGTTGTACCTGGACGATGTCATCGTATACTCCAAAACTTATGAGGACCACCTGAAACACCTGGCGGAGGTGTTCGAAGCTCTGGCGAGTTACGGCCTAAAGGTGAAACCCTCCAAGTGTCACCTCCTGAAACCAAAGGTGCAATACCTGGGACACGTGGTGAGCGCTGACGGAGTGGCTCCCGACCCCGATAAGATCACCGCAATTAAGGGATGGCCAAGCCCCTCCAGCGTAAAAGAAGTGCGGCAGTTCCTAGGGTTGGTAGGCTACTACCGAAGGTTTATTCCCGGTTTCACCAAAAAGGCAGCGCCTATGCAGGACCTCCTGATAGGCCAGTCCCGGAAGGCCAAGAACCAGAAGCCGCCCTTCAAATGGGAAGAGCTAGTAGAAGAGTCCTTCCGCCAGCTGAAGATGGCCCTCACGGGGGATGAAATCTTGGCGTACCCGGACTATAGCCAGCCCTTCATCCTCTACACCGACGCCAGTAACATCGGGCTAGGAGCCGTACTGTCCCAGATTCAGCAGGGGAGAGAACGAGTAATCTCCTATGCCAGCCGAAAACTGCGACCCACCGAAAGGAACCCCGAGAATTACAGCTCATTTAAGTTAGAGTTCCTGGCCGTGGTATGGGCAGTCACCGAGCGCTTTAGGCATTACCTCGCTTCTTCCCGGTTCACCGTATACACGGATAACAACCCGTTGATACACCTGGACACGGCAAGACTCGGTGCCCTGGAGCAGAGGTGGATGGCCAGTCTGTCCAACTACGAGTTCACAATCAAATACCGGGCAGGACGCTCCAATACTAACGCGGATGCCCTGTCCAGGATGCCCAACCTGCCGGACGAAGGAGAAGATCCGGAGGGACTGGAAGAAGTTGAAGTCCCTGCGTTCCACCGTCATGGGACTATCCAGTATTCCCACTGGGTAAGGGGTAAGCAGGCTGCTACGTTGAACCCCTTACCCCACTACAACTGGGCGGAAACGCAAGACAGCGACCCTGCCGTCCGACTAGTGAAGGAGATGCTGACTCGGCCGGAGGCTCGCCTTGAACCAGACGCTCCGGAGGAAGCCAAACAACTATGGGCGGAGAAGAGTCGACTATTCCTTTACAAGGGGAAGTTGTGCCGCAGAATGGTCAACTCCCGGACGCATGAACTACTCTGGCAAGTAGTGGTGCCACGAAGAGACGCAGCCATGGTGATGGAGGCATACCACGACGGAGCTGGACACTTCGGGTGGAAAAAGCTGGAGTTCCTGCTGCGCGAGCGGTTCCACTGGGTAGGCATGAGGGGAACCATCGAGAAGTGGTGCAGAGACTGTGGCCCGTGCAATCTGAGAAGGAAGGACCGGGCCAGCCAGAAGACTCCCCTACAGTCCATCGTCACCCGGCAACCGTTGGAACTGGTAGCCTTGGATCATGTAAAACTGACCCCAAGCAGAAGTGGCTACGTCTACGCGTTAACCATTGTGGATCATTACTCCCGGTTCTTGGTTGTCGTCCCCGTCAAGGACTTAACGGCTCAAACAGCAGCTAGAGCCTTCCAGCAGCACTTCTGCCGTCCACACGGGTACCCGGACCAAGTGCTGACGGACCAGGGACCTGCCTTTGAAGCGGAGGTCTTCCAGGAATTCTGCAATCTGTATGGCTGCCGGAAGATAAGGACGACACCCTACCATCCGCAAACTAATGGACTTTGTGAAAAAATGAACCAGGTGGTAATGGATCTTCTAAAAACATTGCCCCTGGAAGAACGCAGTCTGTGGCCTGAGAAGTTGCCCGATCTGGTGGACCTATACAACCACATCCCGGTAGGTTCCACCAACTGTACCCCGGCTTACCTAATGAGGGCGAGACCTGGTAAGTTACCTGTTGACCTGGAAATGGGAGTCCTGACACCTGAGGACACTTCACCAGAAACAGACTGGGACACAGAGAGGCAGCAGCAGTACCGGAGAGTACAAGAGAGCGTGGAGCGAAGTCTCTGTCAGGCTAGGGAAAGACAAGAGAAGACTTACAACCAGTATGCTCCCGCTGTTCCCCTGGTACCCGGAGAGCAGGTCTTGAAGAGGAAAAGACGGCTCCACAAGTTGGATGACCAGTGGGAGAAGGACCCGTACACCGTACTGCCCTCAAGCCACGAGAACCCGAAGGTCTGTACCATCAGTAAAGACGGAGGGGAAACCACAGCCATTGTGTCCCGGGACCACCTGAAGAAGTGTCCCGAACAACTGAGGAACCCTGAAGAGGAACAAGAAGACCATCGACCCGTGGGAGAAAGGGAAGATATGGTTAGTACCGTGCTCGGGGACTTCCCTCGGTCTTGGACTCAAGTCAATGGTGCAGTTGTGGTACCCGTACTCACCTTCCTCCAACCATCATCCCAAGAACCAACGGAGCAACGGGTAGAGCTGGAAGAACAGCCGGTCCAGGAGGCAGAAGACTCCACACGAGTAGAACAGGAGAATCAACCCTCTGCTTATAGTGAGCCTGCCGTACCCCTAGTGAGACAAAGAGCCGGTAGACAGCTGCCCAGTTTACCCTTGACAGCTCCTACACCCTGTAGTTCGGGGCCAGACAGTCAGCTCCGTAGGTCCACTAGGGCCACTAGAGGCCAGTTACCCGCACGCTGGAGAATTTGAAGTGTAAAAATAGTTTTATTTATGTTTATCTGTGTATTGTTGCTTGTGTATAATTTTGTGTTTCCAGTTGTTTTTAGGAAACCTTGGTGGATTTACCGGGAATCCTTGTATATAGTTGGAGCGTAACCCAGGATGGACTAGAGACTGTTAAGGACTCGGGGTAGGACAGACCCCTACCTGGTTACGTCTCCCTGTGTTGGTGAAATGGACACCTTTGCTTTTCTTCAAAGACTGCATCCGGTTGCGGACACGCCGTAACCATCTTATGTGTTTTTCTTATAGTATTGTTATTGTTATACTTTGTTATGTTTTTCTAAATGTGTTTAGTCCCGGAGTACTAAATTTCACTAGGGGGGAATGTGGCACCCCAGGGGTCTGGTTTTCCACAGTAATGTAATGTTATGTCTGAGAGCAGGTGGGAGGTCCTTTGGTCAGGGATCCTGTGCATGCCACACCTCCTGCCCAGTCTTGGGAGGGGAAGAACTTCCCCTGTATAAACCCGGGGCTGAGGCAGGGTGAGTCAGACAAGGAGAGTGGAGACAAGAAGCAGCATAGGAAACAGCAGAGTTACAAGGAGTCAGGGGCTGGCAGCTGCAGAGTTCGCCCTGACTAAGAAGATTCTTTACCGGACCCGGAGTCCGAGGCTGTGGGGACTAACTCCTACCCAGCAGCAGAATCCGTCAGGCAGGGGATTTCAGGTCCTCTGGCCCAGAAGCCCGAAGGCACGGTCACACGCGTGGAACCAGCACCGCCATCGTGGAGCGGAAGCCATTAGAAGGCCCCGAGTCACCGGCCATACGGGTGAGCACCACACGGTACACTCAGGGACGTGGGCTACTTACATCAGCTTCTAGCAAGGTAGCCAGAAGAGTACAGTCAGTTTGGGAGGCCTACAACTACGCCTGGCCAGGGGAGATCCCATCTGCTCAAAGACTGACCAGGCCCCGTTTGCTAGCAAGTACTCCGGGAGGGTCTGTCGTTGTTACCAGTAAAGACCCTGAACTACACCGTACCGTCTCTGAGTGGTTCCTGCTACCCCCATCATCCACGTCGGCTGCCCTGAGGCCATACCCCTCCCGTTGGGGGTTATACTATCACGCTGCACAATCCTACCACCGGCCTCAGCGGTCTGCCCTGCAGCAGCAGCTCCCTGGCTGCACTCAACGGGTGGCGTAGTCCTCAACTATTTACTACTAATAGACTGCCGTCTAGTTTGACTCCCTGGGCACGGACCGGGTCACCGCCACGAGACTACAACCCTCCACTGATCCGGCTCCGGGTAGGCTCCCGCGTGCGCAACGCAGCGCGACACATTCCCAGGGGCGCGTCACCCACTAATACTCCATTTACACAGACAGATTAGTGGCAGTAAACCACCACTAACTGGTAAATATTTACTGATTGTCGGAGGTTTAGAAGCCTGTTTACACAGGAAAACCATGCTAAATGATGTGCGTTGAACGTTCAGAAGGCGTAAGCTTTGCAGCTCCTCAGAAGAATTTTTTATTTTTACCAGGAGACCTGGACCCCCCGTGGTCTAGAGGTCTCAGGGGGTCTCAGCGCTGCTGGGACCCCTGGCCCTCCCCTGGCGGATCTGCGTACCCCCTAAGGAGGTCCCCGCATAAGCCTGCCGGCCCCGGGGGATACAGGGTGCTCCCTGGCGGAGACGCACACTGCATCTAGGGGTCCCTGCGAGCTCCGCCGTGGGGGGGAGCGAAGGGCCATGGCGTCACACATCCCTGGGGGTCCCTGTGGCGCTCAGCTGGGTAAGTGCCCTGTGTGTGTGTGTGTGTTACTGTCTTATGGTGACTGCACCTTTTGTCTTTTCAGGCAGAGGTGTAATACTGGAGAATGCACATCACCGCTGCTGTTAGCAGGGGAGCGGGTCAGAGGAGCGCGGGCTCCGTTAGTGTAACGGGGGGCGTGGCTTATGTTCTTGGCTGCCTGCCATCGTCTGTGCAGACAGGAAGCGCCTGGAAAGCGCGCGCTGGGCAGTCCCCGCCCCCCTCCTGCCTTCCTTCTCTTCGGCTCTGCAAACGGCCATTGCCTCACGTAGCTCAGCGCTGTCCTCTCCCTCCCCCCTGCTCTCCGCTCTCACACACAGGCTCCAGGAAGCTGGTGAGTCATCTGTTTGTCTCATCTCTATGCACAGAACGCTGCTGTCTTCTCTGCTGCATGCACACCTTAGTCCTTTTAAGGCAAGGTGCATTGCGTGTTCAGCAGCATTAACCCCTTCTGGCCATCATCAGAAAACCTTTTTTCTGCAATGCTGGGGTAGCTTTTCTCCCTCTAAGGAGAATCTTTAACCCTTCAGTGCTTGGTAAATTGTTTTGTGGGAACAGGCTGTGATAGCAGGATCTCACTTCCCCGGTTACTGTGCTCTTGTAAGGGGTTATTACTGCTCTTTCCGCGACGCTCGCTACTGAGTAGGGGGCATGTCGGATCAGGGTCCAGGCGGCGCGGACCTCTCTCCCGGCCCGCTTCAGGATCGGTCACGCGTATCTGATATGCCGGGGTTGACGGCGTCAGGTTCGTCTCTGGTCAGGGGCCTCAGTGATGTTAAAGCGCTCACTCGCTCCATTGACAGTCTGTCTGACCTCCTGGGTCACTGGGTATCAGCTAAGTCCCAACCGGCGCGGGGCAAGAAGCGCCACAGGCCTGTGGTGGCGCTGTCTCCTCCGCGCAGCGCATCAAAGGCTTCGGATTCACCGACAAGCTCTGCTGGTGAGATCTCCGATTCTGATGAAGAGGATCGTCAGGGTCGCTCGGCTTCGCTTTCAGGCCACGTGGATGCTCTTATTGGAGCCATGCGGGAAGTGTTATAGCTGTCTGAAGAGGTGACGAGGCCGGGCAAGTCGGCCCGGCTGTATCAGGAGTCGCGTCGGGCTCGTTCGACACTGCCAGCGCACGATGAACTTAACGAGGCGGTGGAGAGAGAATGCCTGTGTCCGGATAAGCGCTTCCAAGGGATGCGGTTTTTTGATGCCCTGTATCCCTGCTCCACAGAGACGATCGCTTATTGGGTCCCCTCTCCTGAAGTGGACGTGCCATTGTCTCAGCTGAGCAAATCTTCTTTGCTTCCGGTTAAAGGGAAGGCGAGTCTACAGGATCCGCTGGACAGAAGGACGGAGTTAGCGGCGAAGTCCATCTACGAGGCCGTGGGTCATGGATTCCGAGCGGCCTTGGGGGCCATGTGGGGACAGCCTGTACATCTAGTGCACTAGTTAGGCATTGGGCCAGATGGTGATGCTGAGCAGTGTCTGCCCTGGCTGGACCAGAATGGGAGACCACAGAATCCACAGATGATTCTGACCCAATTTCATGCCCAGCACATGCCTGACACCTAACATTATACTGGTGAGGCTTCCCTGAGATTGTTGGATCAGCTGCAGTCAGCATGGCAAGATGGGACTCCGCTGTCTGACGTGGAAAGGCTCTTCCAGCTGTTGGAAGAGGTGGCCCGATATAGCAGAGACGCAGTGCTGGATACTACTTTGTTTCTGTTCAGGGCTCAAGCCTCGGCCGTCACAGTCAGTAGAGCACTGTGGCTCAAACAGTGGACTGGAGACGCAGTATCCAAACAAGGTTTGCTTACTCTGGCGTACAAGGGCGGTCTGCTTTTTGGTTCGGACCTCACGGAGCTGATTGCTAAGGCCAAGGATGTGGCTTTGCCACAGCGGAAAGCAGCGGCCTCTACGTCTGACAGGTCAAGTGCCGGTAGTGGTCGTCGGTCCTTTCGACCCAGGGGACGATTCGATCAGCCCTCTTGGAGATTGGGTCGTCCCTCGTCTTCCGGTAAGAAGTCCACCCAGAAATCCCGTACTCCCTGGAAACAGCATTTCCGTCGGGACAAAAGGGAGGCTGACAAAAAGCCCGCTAAGGCGGACTGACGCCAGGATCCCTCTCGAGGGCTCTCGGGTGGGAGGTCGGCTGCTACAATTCGGGTCGGTTTGGGCGTCCCACGAATCGGACGCCTGGGTGACACGGGTTGTGTCAGCGGGCTATTTCATAGTTTCACTCTCTACCCCCGGACAGGTTTCGTCAGTCTCGCATCCCGTCCGTGCCCAAGCTGGCTGCTGCTCTGCTGCGGGAGGTCAACTCTCTTCTGCAGCAGGGTGTAGTGGTTCCGTTTCCGCCGGAGGACCGGGGAAGGGGGTTTTTACTCTAACCTTTTTGTGGTCCCCAAAAAGGAGGACAAGTTTCATCCCATTCTGGACCTCAAGGATTTGAATCTTCATGTCCGAATCCGGAAATTCCGTATGGAGTCTCTTCGCTCCGTCGTGGCGGCCTTGTCGCAGTACGATTTTTTGGTGTCGATCGACATCCGCGACGCCTATTTTCATGTTCATGTTGGCAGGGCTCACCAGTGCTTCCTGCGTTTCGCCGTAGGGCAGGCCCATTACCAATTTGTGGCCCTACCTTTCGGGTTGGTCTCGGCGCCCAGGGTTTTTACAAAGGTTCTGGCGCCGCTCATGGCGCTCCTTCGAAAGCAAGGAGTTCCGATTCTCCCCTACCTGGACGACCTGTTAATTGTGGCGCCCACAGCGGAGGAGGCAGTGACAGCTCGCGATCTCTCCCTTCAGCACCTGGAAGACTTCGGGTGGCTGGTCAATTGGAAGAAGTCGTCATTGGAGCCATCGCAGTCAATCCTGTTCTTGGGGATGCATTTCGACACCGTACGGGCAGTGGTGTCCCGCCCTCCGGACAAACAAGCGAACCTTCGTCACCACGTCCAGGCTATAGGTCGGTGAGGGCGATGTCCCTTCGGAAGTGCATGCGCCTTCTGGGTCTGATGGTGGCAGCAATGGAAGCGGTGCCGTTTGCACAATTTCATTCCCGGGATCTCCAAGATCTTATTCTGACCCGTTGGGACCAATCGCCGACTTCGCTGGATCGCTGTGTCGTCATCTCCCGCAGGGTGCGAGAGTCTCTTGGATGGTGGTTACGTCTGGAGGCTCTATCCCTGGGGAAATCCCTTCTTCTCCCACGGTGGTCGGTGATTACCACCGATGCCAGCCTGACTGGCTGGGGGGGGGGTTTGGAACGACCTCTGGGTTCAGGGGGTCTGGTCGTCAGAGGAGTCGTCTCTGCCAATCAACATTCTGGAGTTGAGAGCAATATTTCTCTGCCTCCGACATTGGACGGTCCCTTTGAGCGGTCTGCCGGTCCGGATTCAGACGGACAATGCGACAGCTGTCGCGTATATCAACCATCAGGGCGGGACGAGGAGTTCCAGACTCATGATGGAGGTCTCTCGGATCCTGCTTTGGGCCGAGTTCAGGGTTCCAGTCATCTCCGCGTTTCACATCCCGGGTGTGCTGAATATCTCGGCGGACTTCCTCAGTCGCGAGCGGGTAGATCCCGGAGAATAGAGTCTTCATCCGGAGGTTTTTACTCTGCTGTGCTCCCGTTGGGGGACTCCCCAAGTGGACTTGATGGCATCCAGGCTGAACGCCAAGATTCCGACAATCATGTCCAGGTACAGGGACCCGGAGGCTGTGGCGGTAGATGCTCTAGTGGCCCCGTGGGACCAGTTCGAGCTGATCTATGTGTTTCCGCCGGTATCCTTACTTCCTCTGGTGATCAGGCGGATCAATCTCGAACGAGTATCGGCGATTTTGGTGGCGCCGGATTGGCCGCGGAGGGTGTGGTATTCAACGCTGGTGTCTCTTCTGGCAGCGCCTCCGTTTCCACTGCCTCTTCGCCCGGACCTGTTAACTCAAGGGCCCATTCGTCATCCGGACCTGAAGTCACTTCGTTTGACGGCGTGGCTCTTGAGACCGAAATCTTGACCCGTCGTGGGTTTTCGTCCGAGGTCATTGCCACCTTGCGGGCGGCCAGAGGTCCAGCTACGACTAGTATTTATCACAGAACTTGGGAGGCCTTCTATTCATGGTGTTCTGGATCGTCAAGGAACCCGAGGGTTTTTTCCATTCCCAACTTCTTGGCCTTTCTGCAATGTGGTCTGGTCAAGGGTCTAGCAGTTAGTACCTTGCGGGGTCAGGTCTCTGCACTATCCGGGCTTTTTCGGAAGGCTATTGCCTCACGCAGGGATGTGCGTTCATTTTTTCGCGGGGTTGCACATAAGTTTCCGCCTCGGAGGGCGGTTGTGGCTCCTTGGCGGCTCAATTTAGTTTTGGAGGCTCTTCAGCATGGGCCGTTTGAGCCTATGGATTCAGCTACGCTTTACTTGCTTTCTTGGAAGGTGGCCTTCCTGGTGGCGGTCACCTCTTTAAGAAGGGTTTCGGAGTTGGCGGCACTGTCTTGCTCGCCCCCTTTTTTGGAATTCCACCCGGATCGTGTGGCGCTTCGTACCCGTGGAGATTTTTTACCTAAAGTGGTGTCGCGTTTTCCACCTCAATCAGGACATCCTGTTGCCTTCCCTCTGTCCGAAACCAAAGAGTCTGAAGGAGCGGGCCTTGCACTCGTTTGATTTGGTGCGGGCATTGAAGTTCTATCTTTCAATCACGCAAGGGTTTCGAAAATCGGATTCTCTGTTTGTGATTCCTGCTGGTCGTCGCCGTGGTCAGCGGGCTTCCAAGGACACTATAGCTCGGTGGATATGTTCGGCTATCCTGGAGGCGTACCGGCTCAAGGGCGAGCCTTGTCCGGTTAAGGTTCAAGCTCATTCCACGAGAGCTGTTGGTTCGTCGTGGGCTTTTCGTCAGGGGGCTTCGGCAGCGCAGCTCTGCCGGGCGGCTACCTGGTGCTCCGTTCACACTTTTACTAAATTTTATAAAGTGAACGTGAGTGCTTCCGCCAATGCGGCCTTGGGACGCAGGGTCCTGCAGGCGGCAGTGGTTTAGGTTATCTCTTTATTTTTTGTTCGGCGCTTGTTGCGCACTTGCCTAAGTTGTTGGGGTGTTGGCGATCCTGCCACTGTTTCCCACCCTTGAGTTTTGGACTGCTTTGGGACTTCCCACTAGTAATGGATCTGTGTCTCCCTTCCTTCCCTTCTGCTGCTGAAAGACGGATTTTGGTAAGACCTTACCTGTAAAATCCTTTTCAGCGAAGGAAGGAAGGGAGACACAGCACCCTCCCATGGCAGAAGTGTATTATGGTTTTTCTAGATGCGGCGCGACTCCCTCCTGATGGCGGTCATCTGGTCTGGGGTTGGCGCACTAGGGCTCTGTTCCAGCATTGCCAGCTCATCGCAGTTGTCAGGTCCAGTAAGTAGTGCCTGGGACTGTGTGTTTTCATGCTGTTATATACATAACCTGTTCTCTCACATTTATGAATTTTCAGAAGGGGTTGTGTTGTTCCCCTGGTGTTGTCTGCTCTTCCTTAGCTTGTGTACGGACTGGAGAACATGGGAGTAGGAGGAGCCTAAGTTGGAGGGGCCGGTTGTCACTTTTTCTAAATCTGAGGTGAACTATCCTGTGGGGCTCCGCCTACCCCCACTAGTAATGGATCTGTGTCTCCCTTCCTTCCTTCGCTGAAAAGGATTTTACAGGTAAGGTCTTACCAAAATCCGTCTTTTTCTCGTTTTACCCTATAGCCTATTTACACTCCACTTCTCAGCAGCTCTCGTTTATAATCTTTCAGTGTAAATGCATATTAAGTCTCAGCATTGGCTTACCCTGCCTGTTCTGTAGAGATTCTCAGCAGCCATCTTATTATCATCACAGACAGGATTAAAATAAAAGGTAACATCTTGTCATATAGATAATACAGGATCCACCATTCACAAAAGGCGATGGTCTCAGCTGACCTTCTCCCCCCTCTCTGCACAATGACCTCTGCACAGGTCAGAGAGCATGCCTATAACCCAGTGAACATCCACAGTCTAAAGTGGTCCATATATCCACTGTAAGGCTTATCAGCTCAGGTAATATTGCCGCCTGATCATTTAGAGAGAATACAATTAGAAAAATCTTGACAATCAGAAATTAAAAACCTATTGATAAAAAAGAATATAAATGTCTGGTTTTAATAATTACAGAAATTTCTAGCTGATATATTCCTTAACATGATCAACACTCGTATAAGACGTAGATAGTACTCGGACCTCACAAGTGACCGTGGTCAGATAGTATTTAATCTAAATCACAATTAGTCAGGAAGCAGGAAACCACTAGAATAAAATTCCGCAAGTACAACAAACGTGATTGTATATTATCATGTCACTGAATTTTGGGTCTTCTATCCTTTGGATTACGAGCTCGGAGAGAATGAAGACACAGGACAGGATGTTTGTGTCTAAACATACTCTAAAAACTTTATTACAAAACACAGGGCTAATATACACCCTAAAGGCAGGAAACGGATTTGCCATATATGATTCGATTATACAGTTTAGCTGAACAAGCGAAAAAAACTAGTTTCTGTATGCTTTAAAATATTTAATTAGACTTATCTAGTTAGCAAGGTCATTTCATCTTTCTGCAAGAACACATTATTGCTACAAGAAGAAACATCTGGCCAGGGAGAATCACGTTATCTTTTTAGCAAGGACACGCTATTGATACAAGAAGGAACATTTCAGCTTGCTGTTTTTTTACCTAAAATAACTGTCAGACTTATATAGCATAGATGGGGCCTTTAAACTTGAGGGACTCCATCTTCTGCTATAACATTCCATCCTTTTGTTCCTTCATTTATCAATACGAATTTCTATGTTTTCTTTTAGTACAACGCTGAATACACATTAAAAAAAGCTTAAAAACCAAATAAACCGCAAGACACATTAGCAAAACCTGTAAAATAGCTTGTACTATACCAGCCAACCACCCACCAATACCTTTAAACCAATTTGCGGGATTTAGAAAGGAAAATCTCTGTGTGGAATTATTGGCCAAAGTATCTGAACAGTTCACTCAAAAGTTTATCTCTTCCCATGAGACTGGGACAGCGAGAAAGGGTATGCTAGTGGACGTCACAGGGGCATGTGTACATATCCAACAATTAGCAATGGTCTGGTTTTGCTCCTTTAGTCCATCGATTAGAGCAAGATGGTGTCTAATGAATCTATTGTCGTCTCCATCCATGGTGCCTAACCTAGTCCATGCACCTGTGGTCGCAAGGATGCAGGTAAGTATAAACAATGTCATCAGTCTTTGTCCGCTGGTTCTCCTAGTATCTTTTTGCAATGGGACGCGTGGATCCAGGTCTCTTTTCCCTCTAACTTAACGGCTGTGCTTGTGGTCAGCAGAACTTGAAAGGGTCCATCAAACCGTGGATCTAGGCTTTTCCTCACGTGTCTTTTTATAACCACCCAGTCTCCAGGTTGCAGCGTATGGCTGCTAGAGTCTTGATCTGGATCTGGAAGAGAACTGAAGACATTATCATGTACTTGCTTAATCTTTTTGTGTAAAGTCCTCACATAGGAACTTAGCACATGGTTGTTCATTTCTAATGCTTGCGGATAGAAACACCCTAGGCTGGGTACGTTGCCAAACAATATCTCATATGGAGAGAGTCCAGTCTTTCTATTAGGCGTGTATCTTACTGAAAACAGAGCAAGTGGTAAACAGTCCGGCCATGGTTTTCCTGTCTCAGCCATGGCTTTCTGAATTTTTAATTTCAATGTCCCATTCAGTCTTTCCACTTTACCACTACTTTGTGGGTGATATGGGGTATGGAATGCTTGTTGAATTCCTAGAGCTGACATGACTTCATTCATTATTTCACCTGTGAAGTGTGTACCTCTGTCACTCTCAATTACCTCTGGTACCCCATACCTGCAGACCACCTCCGCAAGCAGTTTCTTTGCGGTTGCCGCAGCCGTGGCTTTGGCAATCGGGAAAGCCTCTGGCCATCCTGAGAACAAATCAATACAAACCAACACATATTCCCATGATCCTGACTTTGGCAGCTGAATATAATCAATTTGCAGTCTCTCGAATGGATAGAGGGGCCGGGGGGTGTGTTTGGGTGGTGTTTTAACTACTCTACCCTGATTATATGTAGCACATATCATGCACCCTTGTACCAGGTTTTCAATACAGGTGGAGAATCCTGGTGCCACCCAATGTTTCTGCATCACACTCATCACACCCGTTTTAGATTGGTGTGTCGGCCCATGTAGTATCTGGGCAGCTGCTGGGTACAGTGCCCTTGGAAGTCATCGTCGTGTCCCTTTCCCCCATACCCCATTTGCTTCATTCAGGCATGCACCTTCCTTTAACCACTTATCAACCTCCTCCTTTTGAGCCTGAGCCTGCATTTGGGATAAGATGTCCTCCGACACAAAGGGGTTTTTAGGGGCACTTAACTGACGTACTGTTGACCCTTGTTGCGGCTTACAGGCTGCTGTTTTTGCCGCTGCATCTGCCATCGCATTTCCTCTGCTTACCTGGTCGGTGCGTCTGGTATGTGCTCTTACCTTTATGACAGCTACTTGTTTAGGTAGTTGTAGCGCATCAATTAACTGCTGGACCGCATCAGCATTCTTAATGGGGTGTCCTGCTGCCGTCAGGAAACCTCTTGACTTCCATATTGGACCAAAATCATGCGATATACCGAATGCGTACCTAGAATCTGTGTAAATGTTAACAATACTACCTTCCGCTAGTTTACAGGCCTCGGTTAGGGCCCTAAGTTCAGCTTCTTGAGCCGACTGGTGTGGGAGCATTGGTTCTGCCTTGATTACTGCATTGAGGGAGACAACTGCATATCCAGTATGGAAGGTACCTGAATCGTCCTGATGACGGGATCCATCTACAAAAAATTCAAAATCTGCATTTTGTAATTCATGTTCAAATCCAGTAGGTAAACCTGCCGTTTCTTGTGCCATCATTTGTACACAGTCATGAGGAACTTCCTCTCTTGGATCTTCCTTAAAAAGCACAGTACCTGACTCCTCCTTTAGATCCGAGAGAGGTAACAAAGTTGCTGGATTCAGGGTAGTACACCTCTGTAAAGAAACATTGGGAGGCATTAACAGTGCACATTGTAACCTGAGATGACGTGCTGCTGAGAGGTGAGCGGGTTGCACTTGATTCAATATAGTGTAGACATCATGAGGTGTTAGAACGGTGAGTGGGTGGTCAAGAACAATGTCTGCGGATTTATGGAGTAATAGTCCAACAGCATGCAGAGCACGTACACAGGATGGTGCACCTCTGGCTACCGCATCCAATCTGCCACGAAAGTAGGCAACAGGTCTCTGATTATCACCGTGTGTTTGAGTTAAAACTCCTGCTGCATGTCCAGCTTGTTCATGAAGGTACAGAGTAAATGGGAGCTCATAATTAGGGGTACCCAAAGCTGGAGCGGCCAAAATACGGTTCTTGAGAGAATAAAAACAGTCTATTGCCTCTGATGTTAGTACAAAAGGTGTTGGGGTAAGACAGTCATAGAGGGGCTGCATTAAAACAGAGATGGCATGAATCCACTGTCTGCAATAGGAAACAAGTCCAAGAAAAGTTCTGAGGGCTGCAACATTAATGGGGACGGTGAATGCCTGTACTGCTTGTTTGCGTGCATTTGTTAAATGACGAGCTCCTGGTGTAATGCAATGTCCCAAAAAGGTGACTGAAGATTTACAAAACTGAAGCTTATCTTTCGATGCCTTGCAGCCAGCGTGATAGAGAAACAACATAAGCGATATAGTTGCACTATGACATTGTTTCCTGGAGGGGGCACAAATGAGCAGGTCATCGACATATTGCAGAACAACGATATGTGGTTCAGACCATCCCTCCAGTATTTCCTGCAGGCTTGCAGTGTACATTGTGGGTGAATTCTGGGCACCCTGTGGCAACACTGTCCATGTATATTGACTACCCTGGAATGTGAAAGCAAACAGGTACTGGCAGTCAGGATGTAATGGTACACTGAAAAATGCATTTGCCAAATAAACCACTGAAAAGCAAAGAGAATTAGAAGGTATCTGTGACAGAAGAGTATGCGGGTTGGGCACAACTGGTGTTAGAAGTTCTGTGGCTTTGTTAACCAACCGGAGGTCATGGACCATTCTATATGCGGCTGGTTGTCCTGGCACGCTCTTTTTCTTTACTGGGAACAGGGGAGTGTTGCAAGGGGACTGGGTTTTGCCTAGGACTCCTCTCTGTAGTAATTTTTGGACCTGCTGGGCTATGGCATTCTCCTGAGCCGAGCTAAGGGGATACTGCTTCTGTTGAGGCAAGATGGCTCCTGGTTTTAATTTCACCATTACTGGTTGAACTCTTAACCTACCAACATCTGTTTTGCCTGAGGCCCAAAAATCATGTGGTACAGCCTGCTCCAATATCGGGGGAAACTCATTTGTCTCTTCTATGCTGGCAATATCTAGTGACATAATTTTGCAAAGGGTACTTGGTTTTAAACCTGGGGTCATGGTGACAGTGCCATCGGGATGATACTCAATATGTGCTTGTAATTGGGACAACACATCATTTCCCAAAAGGTTACATTGGCCTCGGGGCGATACCATGAGCTGGCTATGTACAGTAGCTCCTTGAATTTGCAGGGGAATTCTTTTAGTGACAGGAAGCAGGACAGACGGGGAATTGAAGGGGGTGGCAATGACATGATGTGAAAAATCAGTGTCAGTATATGGCCAATCACCTTGCGTAATTACTGAATTGTCGGCCCCCGTATCTACTTGGAAATCGATTTCATGTCCCCCTGGTAGGTTCACCTGCACTATACAACTGGGAGTTGGGGGTAAGGAGATGAGGGGGTTCATGTGCAAGCTTCCCTCATCCTATGGGGGCGTTGTTTGGTCGGCTGGAGGACCCGTACTCTGAGCATTTGGATACGGGTTGGTCCTACAGTTCTTTCTAAAATGTCCTGGCTTTTTACATCCGTAACATAGTCTCTGTCCTTCTCCTTCAGTCTGTCCTCTGCCTCTGTTGTTTCTGGGGGTCGTCTCTACTATATGTATTCTGGCAGCTCTTTTTGCCTGCGCTATGTCATGCTGTGCCCCCTGAGCTATTCTAGCTAAATCTTCTGCCTTCACTGATCTCCAGTCCGGTCTACTTGCTTTTACCTTCTCTGCAATCTCTTTCTTTAGTCCATTCATGAAAGCACTTGCTAATACCCTCTCACTAGTCTTATTCCCGGGGTTGAACCCCATTTCTGACCAGGTTTTCTTTAGTGCATAGAAATAATCCTTAGGATCTTCCTCCTTTCCCTGCACTCTATCTTCTAGTGTAACTTGCTTTTCTGCTTGCCTGTCTTGACATGCTTTTACCAACGCTGCTGCGAATAGGACTGCAGCTGCTGCATCATTAGATTCTGCATCTACGGGTCCGGTCCTATTGGCATACTGTTTTTTTGTCTCATCTATCAACCTATCATAGCGGGCTTTATCTGCCAATTTTCCCTTAATTACCCCCTGCAGATCTATTCTAGTGGCATGATACGTATCCTGTATGGTGGTGATCATTCTAGCAAAACCCATAGGGGACTGGGACGGATCTGGCAGCTGGGAGATCAGTGCCAACTGCTCTGAAGGACTCCATGGTCTATACATTAACATTGTACGAGCTTCCTGACCTGGAACCACTGCATCCCCCCCTGCTGCTGCTGCTGCTGGTGCTCCTGGCACAACTACCGTCCTCATTGGGAATAGACTAGCTGGGTGGGGTCTCGGTCCTCCACATGCCACACAGATGTCTACTGTCAAGGGGTTCTGTTGTCCACATCTGGGGCAAACCCAACATTTAGGTTCCTGGGAATTCTGGTACTGGGGTGGGGGTGACGTCGGGAGCGGACAGGGAGGAAAATCTGTCATTCCAGTTTTTGTCAGTCTGTAACGTCCGTCTCCTAATTCTTCAATCTTTCCTTCAAAATAAGCGCATGCATTCATCCATACATCTACTGTCTTCAACAGACCCTTATCTTTCAACCATCCATGATAGGAGTTAAAGAAGGATTTCCATTTCTCTCCATTCATCTCTCCATTCTCATTCATTCCCGCTTTACACAATATTTTGTCAATTCCAATCAGTGCCTGTTTCCCTTCTCTGCGTACCACTAAGTCTTTGGCTATAATGCCTTCCTTGGCATTTTGGTTCCCCATTTTTTTCGGTTCTCCTCACCTAGAAGAGACTCCTCAGTCACTTAGACAATAAGCCACAAAGGTTTCTGAACCATTCCACTACTAGCCTCTCTAGGACTTATACGCCAACCAGAAAAACAGACCAAAAACATCAATCCCGGGACACATCCACAACACAATCATCGGATCCATACTTTCATTAAATTCTCCAAAGGATAGAAGGCAGGACTGTCAATTTATCTGAGGGATTCTACTGGTTCAAAGGGACCTGAGCCAGACAACAATCTGTTGAATTACCTGGGGAGCCGACCGCTCGGGGGTGAGGGAGTCTCTTCTATGCAGTGATATAATTAGGTAGAATATAACAGTTATTCTTACCTCAGCGCTGTATATATCACCAACAGAGAGCTTCACTCGTCCCACGTCTCGAACCGGTCGAGCACCCTTGGGTAGATTAACTCAAGGTCCCTGTTCGAGGCGCCAGCTGTCGTCACTGAATTTTGGGTCTTCTATCCTTTGGATTACGAGCTCGGAGAGAATGAAGACACAGGACAGGATGTTTGTGTCTAAACATACTCTAAAAACTTTATTACAAAACACAGGGCTAATATACACCCTAAAGGCAGGAAACGGATTTGCCATATATGGTTCGATTATACAGTTTAGCTGAACAAGTGAAAAAAACTAGTTTCTGTATGCTTTAAAATATTTAATTAGACTTATCTAGTTAGCAAGGTCATTTCATCTTTCTGCAAGAACACATTATTACTACAAGAAGAAACATCTGGCCAGGGAGAATCACGTTATCTTTTTAGCAAGGACACGCTATTGATACAAGAAGGAACATTTCAGCTTGCTGTTTTTTTACCTAAAATAACTGTCAGACTTATATAGCATAGATGGGGCCTTTAAACTTGAGGGACTCCATCTTCTGCTATAACAATCATTAGGCTATATTTAGTAGCTTTACCGAGAATTCTATAATAAAGGCTCAGTGGTCAATGTTCTCGTGTATAAAACATTCACATAACATAAAAATAAGTAACAATGCATAACACTGACGTGGTAAATATAAAGCTTCCTCCTAAAAGGAAAACCCCACGCGGGGAGAGGACCACATCTGAAGACTCGACAATGACACATTATGATGGAATGATCATCTCGGAGCTTCTCCTGCTGAGCCTTCACCTCTTTCCAGGACATCGAGGAAAAAAAGAAAATACCTGACTATTCAAGGAACCATTCCTAAATAATTCTTAGTATTCTGGGATATTTGGCTGCATCCATTCTTTATGGAAATAAGGATCTACAAAAGCCAAACTGTTGTAAAATGCAGCAAATGTTCTATTGTGTGGTATACTGGGATCTATGGGGGCTTCAAACTCTGGGGTGACCATTATAAAGCAGCACAGAGCCCATTGTATAAACTCTACTGGTATATTTAGCTGTATTAGAACCAAAATATCTAACTGAAGGCCCACCATACATATTAGACTAATGTTGACCTATCCCACCGATATTGACAGATTCAGCTGAAACTCAAATGTGTATGGGGGCCCAGACAACTGATTGTTGGGGAAGTTAAAGGGGTATTCCTATCTCCAAGATCCTATCCCAATATGTAGTAGGTGTAATAATAATATTAGCAAATACCTCCAATTAGAAATGTAGTATAGTCCTTCTGATTAGCAATGTTGCTTACCCCATGTGCAAGGCATTGCAGTAGCTTAGGCATCCATGGTTACGACCACACATAGTTACGCTTAGTGGTCGTAACAATGAATACCTAAGCTACTGCAATGCCCTGCACATGGGGTAAGTGACATAGCTAGTCAGAAGAACTATCCTACATTTATAATTGTAGGTATTTGCTAATATTATTACACCTACTACATATTGGGATAGGATTTTGGAGATGAGAATACCTCTAAAGTGTCCGACATGTCCGATTTTGAACTATTGATCCTTCTGTTTCCCTGGAGATAGCTTATCACCAAAGATGTAGGACTGCGGTTCTCTTATAGAGAACACAGAGACACTCGGCTGAAGTACTCTTGTGTATGGTACAACGCTTTACTGTTGGAATTGCTGTGGCATATGAGAGGAGACTGACTATGAGCATCACTATCACGGTGAAAATATTTAGGATTTTTAAAGTCCTAATTTTAGGAGGTCCAAGTCCTAAAAAAATATTATTAACCAGGAACAATGTATTATTTAGAAAAAGACTCATCCATCGCCTGATTGGATTGTTTATAGTCATCTCATCTGCCCATGTAAACAGGACGTGCTGCCGACAATAAGCAACCATCTTGGTACACTTTGTATCGGCCCTTTTGAAAAGGATTTATATGAGCACCGGTGGACTTGTTAGTGGGGCTGTGGCCTGACGCTGATGATTGGCCACACTATCTATCAGTATTCGGTCAGTATTTTTTCTCAGGAGTGGGAGCCAAAACCAGGTGAGGAACAATCAGAGAAACGGTCTAATAGAAACAAGTCACCAATTCTGCATTTATCACCCACTCCTGGTTTTGGCTCCCACTCCTGAGAAAAAATACTGACTGATTACTGATAGTGGGGCCGTGGCCTCAGGCCACAAGTCCACAGTGCATGACCGTGCTCATTCATGTGTATTTGTACATGTGAGATCTGAAATGAATGTGAACGACTGTGACCTGTTTGGTGAGATAAAGGTTACTGACGCACTTGATCTAAACTTAGTCCCGCAGTCTGGCTTCACCCATTTTTTTCCTACAGATCATATTACCTGAACTTATCATGTGTCTTCCCAGGCTGTAAACAGAGAGGAGGCAGTACATTGTAAAGACGAGGCCTACAGCGTCCAAAGCCCAAACCCGAGAAGCCAACAACTAATCTGTCATGTGTACAAATACATTCCACCCCTCTGTTATCCTGATCAGACAAGGAGTTCACATGGCTCATTACAGGACGGGACGGAAATTCTCTTAAAGTGATCTACACCTCCGACATTAAATGTGACGATACGTTTCTAATGTCTAGACGGAGTGAGCCGTCTTTCTTTTTGACGAAGAAGAAGCCTGCTCCCGCCGGGGAGGTAGATTTCCGGATAAATCCCCGGGCCAGATTCTCCTCAATATATTCAGACATGGACCGGGTCTCAGCAGCGGACAAAGGGTAAAAACGCCCACGGGGAGGAGTAGCGCCAGGTATCAGGTCGATTGGGCAATCGTATGGTCTATGAGGGGGTAATGTCTCTGCTTCTCTTTTATTAAAGACATCCGCATAAGACCAATAGGGAACCTGTAGGCCGGGTAGATTGGCTGGGGTAGGAGAAGGACAGGCAGGAAGAACGGGAACTAAACAAATCTTATGGCAGTCCTCTCCCCAGCGAAGGACTTCTCCGGTCTGCCAATCAAGCATGGGTGCATGTTTCTGGAGCCAAGGTAGGCCTAGCAAGAGGGCGTGAGAGAGTCCAGGCAGAACATGGAAGAAGATGCTCTCAGAGTGCAGCATTCCCACCTGCAGAGTTATGGATTCGGTGATGAGTTGAATGGGATGCGGTAAGAGACCCCCATCCACGGAGGCGACAGATAAGGGTACAGCCAGGGGTTTGGTGGGAATGTGGTATTTCTCTACCAGGGATAGAGAAATGAGATTTCCGGCAGCTCCAGAGTCAAGTTGAGCTAGTTCACAGAAACTGTTCTCCCCGCAGATGATAGAGACCGACAGCATCAGAGATGGAGAGGGTTTACTCTTGTCTAGGACGACCTCTCTGAGCGATCCTAGACACAGGTGTTTCCCGACCTCTCCGGGCAGGAACGGATCCGGTGCTCCTTACTGCCACAGTAGAAGCAGCTCCCCTCGGCACGGCGTAATTCTTGACGGGTTTTGACCATCTTGGTCTGGTCGACCTGCATAGGCTCGGGTGAGTGCGCCTGAGGAGGAACGGAGGAAGTGACGGGTTTCTGAAAGGTAGGGGCAAGGCGTGGAAACCTCCTCTCACGGGTGACCTCTTTGGTGCGCTCCTGGAACCGGATGTCAATCCGGGTGGCGAGTGTTATTAAGTCGTCGAGAGTGGTAGGAATGTCCCGACCGGCGAGTTCATCTTTAATACGGCCGGACAGACTCTCCCAGAAGACGGACACCAGGGCGTCGTTATCCCAGGCAAGCTCCGAAGCAAGGGTACGGAACCGTATGGCATATTGGCCCACGGTGAGACTTCCTTGACGGAGGCATAGCAGAGATGAGGCGGATGAGGTCTTCCGTCCTGGTTCGTCGAAGACTTTCCGGAAAGCCGTGAGAAAGGCTGGCAGGTTGGACACCAGGGAATCTCCTCTCTCCCATAGAGGATTTAGCCAAGCCAGCGCCTCCCCCGTGAGATGGGACATGATGAAGGCTACTTTGGCTCAGTCGGTGGAAAACTGATGTGCCAAAAGTTCGAAGTGCAGAGTGCACTGGTTAGTGAAGCCCCGTGCCTGACCGGGATCTCCGCCAAAACGAGGCGGGGCGGAGAGACGGGGACCGGGAAGGGATGCTATGGTATTGCTGTGCAGCGGCGGCGCCGGGGTAGTAAGTGTGCGAGTGGAAGCAGCTCCCGATGAGACAGTCAGTGTGTCCAGGCGAGAGTTAGCACGTCCACACGTCGTCCAACAGCCCAACATGGATGATGAGAAGCTGCAGGACGTCACATAATCCGCGATATTCAGGCAGAGAACACAAACCGCAATGTGCTGCCACCGACATCTTCATCAGCTCAAGAGGAGGCGACTGTGTAAGAACATCACCGTTTTGTTTTCCCCCCTGAATATCGTGGATTATTAGATGACTGATGTTCTGCTACTTTTTCTTTTTGAAGTTGTCTACACACATAATGGCTGCAGAGGACTGAGAGAAAGTCCATAGGGAACAAAAGAGAAGTCGGGAACAGAAGGGGAGACGAGGGCTGAGCCACTTACACAGACAGAAAGCTGAGGAGGACATGTTATTACTCCAGGATCTGCTCCATTCATTCCTTATGTGGCATCCAAGTGCTGAGCTCGGCTTTTTCCAGAGCCCCATAGAGAATGAATGGAGCTGCAGTTGTTCCCTGACTTTCCGTTCCTTCCCGATCAGACGATGGTTCGCAGTGGTCAGACCCCACGATCAGTAAGTGATCACTGAGCCTGTGGATAAGTGATAACTAAAGTTGACAAATCCCCAGGCCCGGATGGGATACACCCGCGAGTACTGCAGGAATTAAGTAATGTCATAGATAGACCATTATTTTTAATCTTTAAAGATTCCATAATAACAGGGTCTGTACCACAGGACTGGCGTATAGCAAATGTGGTGCCAATATTCAAAAAGGGGACAGAAACCGAACTTGGAAATTATAGGCCGGTAAGCTTAACCTCTACTGTGGGAAAAATCCTGGAGGGTTTCCTAAGAGATTCTATAATAGAGTATCTGAAGAAGAATAGCCTCATGACCCAATATCAACATGGGTTTACAAGGGACCGTTCCTGTCAGACTAATCTGATCAATTTTTATGAGGAGGCAAGTTCTGGACTGGACCAAGGAAATGCAGTGGATGTTGTGTATATGGACTTTTCAAAAGCTTTTGATACGGTTCCACACAAAAGGTTGATACATAAAATGAGAACAATGGGGATAGGGGAAAATATATGTATGTGGGTTAAGAATTGGTTCAGTGATAGGAAACAAAGGGTGGTTATTAATGGAAAACACTCAGACTAGGTCTCATTTAACAGTGGGGTACCACAGGGGTCAGTATTGGGCCCCCTTCTTTTTAACATATTTATTAATGACCTTGTAGGGGGCATACAGAGTACTATTTCAATATTTGCAGATGACACTAAACTCTGCAGGGTAATCAATACAGAGGAGGACAATTTTATATTACAGGAGGATCTATGTAAACTAGAAGCTTGGGCTGATAAATGGCAAATGAGCTTTAATGGGGATAAATGTAAGGTAATGCACTTGGGCAGAGGAAATAAAATGTATAATTATATGCTTAATTGTAAAACACTGGATAAATCTGTCACTGAAAAAGACCTGGGTGTATTGGTGGGCGACAAGCTCATGTTTAGTGGCCAGTGTCAGGCAGCTGCTGCAAAGGCAAATAAAATAATGGGATGCGTTAAAAGAGGCATAGATGCTCATGAGGAGAAGATAATTTTACCTCTATACAAGTCATTAGTGCGACCACACTTAGAATACTGTGTACAGTTCTGGTCTCCGGTGTATAAGAAAGACATAGCTGAACTAGAGCGGGTGCAGAGCGACCAAGGTTATTAGAGGACTGGGGGGTCTGCAATACCAAGACAGGTTATTACACTTGGGGTTATTTACTGTGGAAAAACGAAGGCTTAGGGGTGATCTTATTACTATGTACAAGTATATGAGGGGACAGTACAAAGACCTTTCTACTGATCTTTTTACTCTGAGGCCAGAGACGGGGACAAGGGGGCATCTTCTACGTCTGGAGGAAAGAAGGTTTAATCATAATCACAGACGGGGATTCTTTACTGTAAGAGCAGTGAGACTATGGAGCTCTCTGCCTCATGATGTTGTAATGAGTGATTCACTAATAAAATTTAAGAAGGGCATGGATTCCTTTCTTGAAAAGTATAATATTACAGGTTGCAAAAACTAGATTCCATGATAGGGCGTTGATCCAGGGAACTAGTCTGATTGTCGTATGGAGTCGGGAAGGAATTTTTTTCCCCAATGTGGAGCTTAGTGTTTGCCACAGGGTTTTTTTTTGCCTTCCTCTGGATCAACATGTTAGGCTATGGGTTGAACTAGATGGACTTAGTCTTCCTTCAACCTTAAAAACTATGTTACTATGTATGTAACTTGTTATCTTCAGACATCCCCTCTAAGCAATGGCGCACGCCAGCAGTGAAGGCGGGAGGAGACGCTGGGTACAGGGAAGACTTTACCTCTGGGGGTCACATATAGGGCATGTGAGGGGTGGACACTTCCCGTATTCACCATTACTGAGCCCCCGCTCTGTACCGCTCTTATCTGAGTGCAGGAGACACAGCAGTCACTAATCAGCCACTCTCCGGCACTTGCAGCTGTCCGAGCTCTGCTGTGCCTGTTAGGGGTGAAGTTCGGGTCCTAGGAGGCAGCGACTATGCAGCCTGCAAAGCAGATGACAGCCCAGGTACCACGTCTCCGGATAAATCTCCACCTTGTGAGCTGCTTCTTGTGCAGCAGCCCCATGCAAGTCGCTCCGCTCTCCTCAGCCAGCTCCTGCTGAAGACTGAGCTCCTCTGCCCAATCTAGGAGCCCAATAGCCCTGATCACACCAGTGGTAGCCCAGTGCTGCTGGGGGGGGCAGGGCTAGATCCGATTTACAGATAGCAAACTAATCAGCCCTAGATATTTCTAATAGCTGCAGAGCAGGCGACATAACTCTGACCGGTGTCCTCATAGACCTCTCCTCAGCCGGGACTAATAAGAGCAGTAAGATGGCCGTCATGGGGTCCATTGTTAGATCTCGGCTGCCATAGAAACTCATCGGCACCATGATCGCGCCTCCCTCTCCGGTCTTAAGTGCCTAAATGCTGTGAAAGCCACTGACTGTGTCATATAAGGGGTTAAGCTGCCAGGATCAGGGTTGGCTCCACTGCTGGCGCCTGAGGCAGGAGCGGGACTGTGTTATACCGCCACACGACTGCCGCAGATCTTGTAAGAGTCCTGACTGCACCTGCCTGATGATAATGTGTCCTATAACGCGGGTCCTGGTACCAGACTGCCCTTTACATATTAATCACTAGCAGGGAACCAGTTACTTACAGGTTCTAGTTTCTGATGTGTTTCCAGGACCTGTAGTTATCAACATTTTACCCTTAAGGCCCAGTTATAATATTACTGCAACACTCTCACTACATATGAGCATCCTGTACCTGTATACCTGCCCTGTGTGCGGCGCAAAAGTATATAACAAAATGTGTGTACACAAATACCTATCTCCTGAATGGTATTACTGCTAGATCTCCTGTACATAGAAATATGAGGTTCTTAGCGCACACTTTGAGCAAATTGTGCGAGCCCATCTGCCACCGTCAAGGCGACCTCTTCAGATGGGTCCCTACACTAACACTACACTAACTTACTAACTGGGACCACCATTTTTAATGTTTATTATTACTGTACTAATGCAATCAATTGTACCTGTTATAATTCATTTTTTAATTAGTTTTATAATTTTTTATTACTCTTGTGTTTATGATAATGGTATTACTAAAATCCCTATACTTAGTGTTGATCCAGAAGAAGGCAAAAACCCCAGGACACCTTCAGCCAATTTGTGTCACAGGGGAAAAATTCCTTCTTGACCCCGAGAAAAGGCGATCAGTCCTAGGACCCTGGATCAAATCTAATAATGTTATTACTAGTTATTAATAATTCTTATTAATATTACACAACTAATTGTACTGCTACTGCAGTTATTAGTATTTTAATTTAGGTTTTTGTACTTTTTATAGATTATATCTTATTACTTTGCTATTCTAACTTTTCTATAACTACTTAAAATAATCAAAACAACACTATAATTATTTTTATATTCTTACTATTATTAACATCCTGCTATCTTATTACAGTATTATTCTACTTTCCTATCACTACTAATACTACCCTATACCTAGAGTGTTGATCCAGAAGAAGGCAAAAACCCCAGGACACCTTCAGCCAATTTGTGTCACTGAGGAAAAATTCCTTCTTGACCCCGAGAAAAGGCGATCAGTCCTAGGACCCTGGATCAAACCTAATAATGTTATTATTAGTTGTATAATTAATATATTACTTATTGTACTACTGGAGTTATTTTAATTTATGTTTTTATTTTTATAAATATAGCTATTTAATATTCTTCTTATTATTAATAACCTGCTATATTTTTACATTATTATTATTCTTTCCTATCACTACTAATACTACCCTATAACTACAGTATTGATCCAGAAGAAGGCAAAAACCCCAGGACACCTTCAGCCAATTTGTGTCACAGGGGAAAAATTCCTTCTTGACCCCGAGAAAAGGCGATCAGTCCTAGGACCCTGGATCAAACCTAATAATGTTATTATTAGTTGTATAATTAATATATTACTTATTGTACTACTGGAGTTATTTTAATTTATGTTTTTATTTTTATAAATATAGCTATTTAATATTCTTCTTATTATTAATAACCTGCTATATTTTTACATTATTATTATTCTTTCCTATCACTACTAATACTACCCTATAACTACAGTATTGATCCAGAAGAAGGCAAAAACCCCAGGACACCTTCAGCCAATTTGTGTCACAGGGGAAAAATTCCTTCTTGACCCCGAGAAAAGGCGATCAGTCCTAGGACCCTGGATCAAACCTAATAATGTTATTATTAGTTGTATAATTAATATATTACTTATTGTACTACTGGAGTTATTTTAATTTATGTTTTTATTTTTATAAATATAGCTATTTAATATTCTTCTTATTATTAATAACCTGCTATATTTTTACATTATTATTATTCTTTCCTATCACTACTAATACTACCCTATAACTACAGTATTGATCCAGAAGAAGGCAAAAACCCCAGGACACCTTCAGCCAATTTGTGTCACAGGGGAAAAATTCCTTCTTGACCCCGAGAAAAGGCGATCAGTCCTTGGACCCTGGATCACACTGCTATTCTACCTACTACTATTACTACTGTTATTTTATTACTATTTTATTTATTTCTTACTATTATCACTAGTATTATTACTCTTATTACACTAATACTGATACACTACCACTATATTACACTATCCTGCTGTTATTTGGTGGTCTGATACTTACCAGCCGGTATTGCCGTATGTGATGTTATCGGCAGAGAGGTTCCAGCAGGATGGTCCACATGATGTTCCTCTTTCCTCTCAAATACCGGTTGATGTACTGGCGGAAGTTGGTCTGGTTCTCCTTCTTCCTTCTTGTTGTTGGGATCGGTTGTCTTCTTTTCTGGCCTTTGGCCGTCACTTCCCCACTAGGGATCTTAATGTAGAGTTTCATCTTCTTTGCTTTCTCTTCTTTCTCTTCTTTCTCTTCTTCCCCTTCTTCCTCTTCATCCAGGTAGGCGCACAGTTCTTTTAGTGTCTTCTGTCTTAAATCCATGATGTCCAGCTTTATCTTCTTTGCTGCTTTCTCCTCTTCTTCCTTCTCTTCTTCCTCGTCTTCCTCTTCATCCAGGTACTTGCGCCGTTCTTTTAGTTCCTTGCGCCTTTCTTCCCTCTTCCTTTTCTCCCTGGCTTTATACTCTTCGATGCATCTTCTTTGGGCAATGGGGTTGGTCGGCATAAGGCGCTGGAAGAGAAGAGATGAAGTTAGGAGGCTACAAGGAAGATCCGAATACACAGCTACCTTATAGAAGAGGCCGTAGCGTTGCCCTGAGTCGTCTCACTGACCTCCTTCTTGTAGAGGGGAGAAGGGAGAAACTTCACACAATATGCCAGTCTCCTCAGCTGTTCCTCAGGACTGATGTAATCTGCAGAAAACACAACCAGATATTAGGAGCAATCCTCACCGTACAAAGAGGACGTATGTATGTTAAGACTGTCAGAAGGAGCTCACTGATGGATTCTCAGTTAACTAGTTCTGCAGCCAGCAATAGACAGTACAGCACAGAGGGTACAGGAGGCAAACTGTGCACAATTTTCAATAAAACTCAGAAAAATATTTACCACCAAGTATATGCATTAAAGGAAAGAAAATGTCCCCACAGATGAGTCTGTTTAATGAAAGCCCCAGAAAGCCATGTAACAAGAGTATAGAGAACGGTGAGTGAGTGATGGATACTACCTGCTCCAACGCTGGCAGAATACTCCATCCCCATGGTGTCCGCTGATATCTTCTCTTGTAGAAATGTATCCAAAATCTATAAAACCTCAGGAGGCGTCAGCAGAGGGTTTGGGGATTGGCTGATATTTCTTTGGTCTTAGAAACATTGGCTATAAATAATTCGGGGGCTCTGCTGGGGAAAGGGCAAATTGGGAAATGTGTAGGATATTTACTGTTCTGTATCTGAGCTTCATTAAAGGGGAATTATCAGATGGAACAAGTCATCCCCTTATCCCTGGGCTCGGTGACGACTGATAGATCAGTGGGGTCCGACCGCGGGAAACTCCAGCAATCACCAAAAAAGGGCAGTGACCCCCATTAGAAGTGATCGCTGGATCCTTCCAGATGGGAGATGTGATGAGTGTGGCGCCCCCCACTGGTGTCTCAGCGTATCATGTGTTGGGGAATAATGACTTCTCCTCTGGTAAATGGGCTGATTCCTGTCAGTTGTGGTCGCTGAGTGCGTGTGATGGGATGTGGCTCCGTCCATTAGATTATATCACGTCTTATACCTAGAATCTCTCGCTGATCGCAGGTGTCTGTCTTCACACTCAGATGAGATGGAACAAACTGACCACATAGGAGGTTTTTTTTTTTTTCAAATTCAAACCGAGCAATCCTATTGGCTGAGTATGACTGTCGTTACCATGGTGACAGAATGTTAAAGGGACAGAACATTAATAATGTATAATAGTGTATTTTATTACATATTTCACATAATAGTGGCTGATATATGGACCTGTACAGATAATACACTTCTATAACTCCTCATATTTTTCATACAGCAATTTGGTGGTGCTGCAGAGATATTTTGGGCGTAATATAACTTGTGCTGGCAATTGATCATCTATAAAGTAGTCTGGTAATGTATGTAATGGTCCTAAGATTGTGGTTTTATGTTCAATACAAATCTAAATATTAATCAGACGTCACTCCCTGCTATTTGAAGGGTTTTTGTCCCTTTCCCTATGTCAGAGTAGTATCACATATAGCTCGGATACGCTGCAGCCTTCAGAACAATGAGGTCCGTTGTGGCTTTCCCCTGCACATTCGGCCATTATATAAGTGACGGCAGCTGCGTTGTGTCCCTGCACGGCTGATAGCGTCGCTGTGCAAGGATTCAGTATGGTGGAGCTGGGGCTCTTTTCTTTTATGGGTCGATACAAGTCTTGTTCAGACATATAAATATGCCTTGATTACATTGTAGAAAAGAAGGGTGACATTACAGGAGTTCCATACATTCTCAGTGTAAGATCAGTGGGGTCGGACCCCCGGCACCAGGGAGTATACAGAAGGAGCTTGTGAATGTCTTACTTTAGTGGTCTTGTAAGCTCCTCATCCCACACTTTTCCTGTATAGGACATATAGCTTTTCTGTATACATAACTCTTATGTAAAAACAACATCCTCCATGCACATTTCTGTAGGTTGCCTGATGGTTCAGGTGTAGTTACATCATTTTTTTCTACTGCCCGACCTAACAGCGTTAGCTTGCTCTTTTAGCAATCCAATTGTATTGTTTCACATTTGGGGCGATTGTGTCAGCGGCAGGTTTCATTGTGGGGTTATATAATGGGCACTGTTTTTATAGGCTTATTTGGATATTATTGCCTTTGTGAACAGATACTTTGCTGCTGCCTTGCTCTTTATTATATTGTGGTGGGCAGTCTGTAGTCATATATTGAGATTTTCTGTGACTAGTTGGGCATATATATGTGAGGATTAACCATATCAGTACCTTGCAATGGTTTTGTTATTCATTGGGGCAATTGTTGCTTTTTAGTTGTTTTTTTTAACATGTCTTGTATGTTTAGTCTTTAATAAAATTCTATATTTTTGCTATTCCTTGGTGATCCCTGTCATTGCATCCTTTCTTTCTCCTTGTTTCTTTGCATCTCTATTATGTAGCTGCAGGGTTAGGGACGGCCGGTTCCTTGCAGGAATAGTTATCAGGACGGGTGCGGTTTCTGCTGTAATAACTCATTCATGTGACCCATCAGTCATCACCCGATCAGCCGGGCAATGCTCAGCATAGGCCGCCGTCATCCCACTTCTCTACATCTATTATATAGATGACGCGCCCCTGGGCCTGTGTCGCGCTGCGTTGCGCACGCGGGAGCTTACCCGGAGCCGGATCGCTTGAGGGTTGTAGTCTCGTGGCGGGGACCCGGTCCGTGCCCAGGGAGTCAAACTGAGCGGCGATGTATCAGCGGTAGATGTGTACGACTACGCCACCCGTTGAATGCAGCTATGGAGCTGCCGCTGCAGGACAGTCCGCTGAGGCCGGTGGATGGATGGTGCAGCGTAGATGGTATAACCCCCAACGGGAGGGGTATGGCCTCAGGGCAGCAGATGTGGATGATGGGGGTAGCAGGAACCACTCAGAGACGGTGCGGTGTAATTCAGGGTCTTTACTGGTAACAACGATAGACCCTCCCGGAGTACTTGCTAGCGAACGGGGCCTGGTCAGTCCTTGAGCAGATGGGATCTCCCCTGGCCAGGCGGAGTTGTAGGCCTCCCAAACTGACTGTACTCTTCTGGCTACCTTGCTAGAAGCGGATATAAGTAGCCCACGTCCCTGAGTGTACCGTGTGGTGCTCACCCGTATGGCCGGTGACTCGGGGCCTTCTAATGGCTTCCGCTCCACGATGGCGGTGCTGGTCCCACGCGTGTGACCGTGCCTTCGGGTTTCTGGGCCTGAGGACCTGAAATCCCCTGCCGGTCGGCTTCTGCTGCTGGGTCAGAGTTAGTCCCCACAGCCTCGGACGCCGGGTCCGGTAAGAAATCTTCTCAGTCAGGGCGAGCTCTGCAGCTGCCAGCCCCTGGCTTGTAGTAGTATTGCTCCCACTGAGCTTCTGCTGTTTCTTCCTATGCTGCTTCTCTGTCTCTACTCTCCTTGACTGACTAACCCTGCTTCAGCCCCGGGTTTACATAGGGGAAGTTCTTCCCCTCCCAAGACTGGGCAGGAGGTGTGGCATGCACAGGATCCCTGACCAAAGGACCTCCCACCTGCTCTCAGACATATCATTACATTACTGTGGAAACCAGACCCCTGGGGTGCCACATTCCCCCCTAGTAAAATTTAGTACTCCGGGACTAAGCATATTTTAGAAAAACATAACAAGATATAAACAATAATAATACAATAAGAAAACACATAACGATGGTTACGGCGTGTCCGCAACCGGGTGCAGTTTTGAAGAAAAGCAAGGTGTCCATTTCACCAAAACAGGGAGACGTAACCAGGTAGGGGTCTGTCCTACCCCGAGTCCTTAACAGTCTCTAGTCCATCCTGGGTTACGTTCCAACTATGTACAAGGATTCCCGGTAATCCACCAAGGATTCCTAAAAGTAACTGGAAACACAAAATTATACACAAGCAACAATACACAGGTAAACATAAATAAAACAATTTATACACTTCAAATCCTCCAGCGTGCGGGTAACTGGCCTCTAGTGGCCCTAGTGGACCTACGGAGCTGACTGTCTGGCCCTGAACTACAGGGTGTAGGAGCTGTCAAGGGTAAACTGGGCAGCTGTCTACCGGCTCTTTGTCTCACTAGGGGTACGGCAGGCTCACTATAAGCAGAGGGTTGATCCTCCTGTTCTGCTTGTGTGGAGTCTTCTGCCTCCTGGACCGGCTGTTCTTCCAGCTCTACCTGTTGCTCCGTAGGTGCTTGGGATGCTGGTTGGAGGAAGGTGAGTACGGGTACCACAACTGCACCATTGACTTGAGTCCAAGACCGAGGGAAGTCCCCGAGCACAGTACTAACCATATCTTCCCTTTCCTCTACGGGTCGATGGTCTTCTTGTTCCTCTTCAGGGTTCCTCAGTTGTTCGGGACACTTCTTCAGGTGGTCCCGGGATACAATGGCTGTGGTTTCCCCTCCGTCTTTACTGATGGTACAAACCTTCGGGTTCTCGTGGCTTGAGGGCAGTACGGTGTACGGGTCCTTCTCCCACTGGTCGTCCAACTTGTGGAGCCGTCTCTTCCTCTTCAAGACCTGCTCTCCGGGTACCAGGGGAACAGCGGGAGCATACTGGTTGTAAGTTTTCTCTTGTCTTTCCCTAGCCTGACAGAGACTTCGCTCCACGCTCTCCGGTACTGCTGCTGCCTCTCTGTGTCCCAGTCTGTTTCTGGTGAAGTGTCCTCGGGTGTCAGGACTCCCATTTCCAGGTCAACAGGTAACTTACCAGGTCTTGCCCTCATTAGGTAAGCCGGGGTACAGTTGGTGGAACCTACCGGGATGTGGTTGTATAGGTCCACCAGATTGGGCAACTTCTCAGGCCACAGACTGCGTTCTTCCAGGGGCAACGTTTTTAGAAGATCCATTACCACCTGGTTCATTTTCTCACAAAGTCCATTAGTTTGCGGATGGTAGGGTGTCGTCCTTATCTTCCGGCAGCCATACAGATTGCAGAATTGCTGGAAGACCTCCGCTTCAAAGGCAGGTCCCTGGTCCGTCAGCACTCGGTCCGGGTACCCGTGTGGACGGCAAAAGTGCTGCTGGAAGGCTCTAGCTGCTGTTTGAGCCGTTAAGTCCTTGACGGGGACGACAACCAGAAACCGGGAGTAATGATCCACGATGGTTAACGCGTAGACGTAGCCACTTCTGCTTGGGGTCAGTTTTACATGATCCAAGGCTACCAGTTCCAACGGTTGCCGGGTGACGATGGACTGCAGGGGAGTCTTCTGGCTGGCGCGGTCCTTCCTTCTCAGGTTGCACGGGCCACAGTCTCTGCACCACTTCTCAATGGGTCCCCTCATGCCTACCCAGTGGAATCGCTCGCGCAGCAGGAACTCCAGCTTCTTCCACCCGAAGTGTCCAGCTCCGTCGTGGTATGCCTCCATCACCATGGCTGCGTCTCTTTGTGGCACTACTACTTGCCAGAGTAGTTCATGCGTCCGGGAGTTAACCATTCTGCGGCACAACTTCCCCTTGTAAAGGAACAGTCGACTCTTCTCTGCCCATAGTTGTTTGGCTTCCTCCGGAGCGTCTGGTTCAAGGCAAGCCTCCGGGCGAGTCAGCATCTCCTTCACCAGTCGGACGGCAGGGTCGCTGTCTTGCGTTTCCGCCCAGTTGTAGTGAGGTAAGGGGTTCAACGTAACAGCCTGCTTACTCCTTACCCGGTGGGAATACTGGATAGTCCCATGACGGTGGAACGCAGGGAGTTCAACTTCTTCCAGTCCCTCCGGATCTTCTCCTTCGTCCGGCAGGTTGGGCATCCTGGACAGGGCATCCGCGTTGGTATTGGAGCGTCCGGCCCGGTATTTGATTGTGAACTCGTAGTTGGACAGACGGGCCATCCACCTCTGCTCCAGGGCACCGAGTCTTGCCGTGTCCAGGTGTGTCAACGGGTTGTTATCCGTGTACACGGTGAACCGGGAAGAAGCGAGGTAATGCTTAAAGCGCTCGGTGACTGCCCATACTACGGCCAGGAACTCTAGCTTAAATGAGCTGTAATTCTCGGGGTTCCTTTCGGTGGGTCGCAGTTTTCGGCTGGCGTAGGCGATTACTCGTTCCTTCCCCTGCTGGATCTGGGACAGTACGGCTCCTAGCCCGATGTTACTGGCGTCGGTGTAGAGGATAAAGGGCTGGCTATAATCCGGGTACGCCAGGATTTCGTCCCCCGTGAGGGCCATCTTCAGCTGGCGGAAGGACTCTTCTTCCAGCTCCTCCCATTTGAAGGGCGGCTTCTGGTTCTTGGCCTTCCGGGACTGGCCTATCAGGAGGTCCTGCATAGGTGCTGCCTTTTTGGTGAAACCGGGAATAAACCTTCGGTAGTAGCCTACCAACCCGAGGAACTGCCGCACTTCTTTTACGCTGGAGGGGCTTGGCCATTCCTTAATTGCGGTGATCTTATCAGGGTCGGGAGCCACTCCGTCAGCGCTCACCACGTGTCCCAGGTACTGCACCTTTGGTTTCAGGAGGTGACACTTGGAGGGTTTCACCTTTAGGCCGTAACTCGCCAGAGCCTCGAACACTTCCGCCAGGTGTTTCAGGTGGTCCTCATACGTCTTGGAATATACGATGACATCGTCCAGGTACAACAGGACCGTCTCGAAGTTTCTGTGGCCCAGACAACACTCCATTAGTCGTTGGAAGGTTCCTGGTGCGTTGCAGAGTCCGAACGGCATGCAGGTGAACTCGCTAAGTCCCATCGGGGTGGTGAATGCGGTCTTCTCCCGGTCCGCCTCTGCTACAGGAACCTGCCAGTACCCGCTAGTGAGATCCAAGGTAGAGAAGAAGTTAGCAGATCTTAAAGCAGCCAATGACTCCTCTATCCTTGGCAAGGGGTACGCATCCTTGTGTGTGATACGGTTGATTTTCCGGTAATCTACACACATCCTCATGGTGTTGTCTTTTTTTCTGACTAAGACTAGTGGAGCTGCCCAGGGGCTACAGCTATCCCTGATCACCCCAGCCTCCTTCATGTCTCTAAGCATCCCCTTGGCGTGTTGGTAGTGGGCAGGGGGTACGGGTCGATACCTCTCTTTTATAGGAGGATGGTCTCCCGTGGGGATGTGGTGTTCTACCCCCTTGACTCGCCCGAAGTCTAACGGGTGTTTACTGAACACTCTCTCGTACTCTTGAACCACCCGATAGACTCCTTGTTTCTGGTGTGCGGGAGTGGAGTCAGTACCCAGATGTAGTTGCTGACACCAGTCCTCCATGTTTTTCTTAGAGCCGTTACCTTCCTCCGGGTGAGATGGAGGCAAGGGTTCCACAGATTGTATAGAATTTTGGTTAATGGTATATAATTTGGCTAGCGTGGCATACCGGGCCAGGTACACTTCCCTCTCCCCGATATTTATTATGCGAACGGGCACCCTCCCATGGCGTACATCAACCACCCCCCGTGCTGTCAAAATGGTGGGCCTACTGTCCGAGTAAACTGGTTCTACCATTGCCTGGTAATCTCTACCTCTCAGACCAATAGCTGCCCGGCACCAAATCATCATTTCACTTTTTGGGGGCATGGCAATAGGAAAAGGGTCACACATTCTTACGCTACCAATCTCACCGCCGGAGAGTTCCACCTGTTGCCGTCGCATCAGTGCCCGGATCTCTTTCTGGAGCACCCGCTGCTCGCCGGAGCTGGCGTTCTTGGCAACCTGCTGTAAAAGGAAAATCACCTCTGCAAGACAATTTTCAATTACATTAGTTCCTAGAGTTATTTTTGGGTGACTCTCATGTTTGTCAATATCTACAATGATCAGTCCCTGTGCTGCCAGTTCGACTCTACCGATTTTGATGGTCACCTCTTTAAATCAGATCTGTGGCACGGGCTGGCCATTGCTGACGATGATACTCAAGTCGTCGTCAGGGTAGCGGGTAATATCCGAGTCATTCCAGTACTGCTTAAAGAGCACGTACGGGATGGTGGTGACCTGTGACCCGGTGTCCAGTAGGGCACTCATGGGAATGCCATCCAGTACCACAGGCAAGACTGGACGTCCTCCCACATATCTGTCGCGCCAGTTCGATGGGCCTGGTGATCTTTTTCCTGGGGGTTGGCCCTCTACCCCAGGTTGTGCCCGTTTAAAGAACAGTACCTTGCCATATGTCCGGGTTGATTGCAGCGGCGGCAGATGGGTCGTCCGTCCTCGCTGTATCGGTCACTGGGTCTTCCTCTGGCCGGTGGGGTCCTCCTTGGTCGACGCCACGGGATGTCCTCCGGTCCGGATGCCAGCTGGATCTTCCCTGGGGTGGAAGCCTGTAAAGACTGCACAGTTCGGGTTAGCGCAGCAACGCTCTTAGCTAGCTCTTGGACCTGATGGTGTAGGTCTGGAGCCGGGTCATTGTCCAAAGCCTGCGCATCAGCTCCCACAGGCCCTGCCGACAAGGGCGCCGCCTCCTGGTGGTAAGTGATAGCAGGGCGCTTGTGGGTCACAACGCCACCCGGTGCCGGTTCTCGGAGCACCCGGATGGCTCTGTCCTTGAACTGTGCAAAGCCCAGATGGGGATCCTGTAAGGCCATTGCCCGCAACTGGGTTCGGTGGGTATTACAATACAGTCCCTCTATAAACTGTTCGGTCAACAGCCTGTCCTCGTTTCCCACTCCATCAGGGTTGGTCTGCTTAATGGCCCTCAGGGCCTCTTGTAGGTTTAGTGCATAGTCCCTTATACTCTCATGCGCTCGCTGCTTGCACCCGTAGAATCTAAGCTTAATCTCGGCTGAGGTGCGGGTATCAAAGGTATCCTTCAGCCGGGTTAGTATCCCTGCGACAGTCTTCCTCCCAGGTGGCCAGGATTTTACTTCCCTTTTGGCTGCCCCGGTTAGTTGGGCCACCAGGATGCTCACTTTTTGCTCTTCTGTGAGGGGGTACACCTGGAAGAGGCTATCCAGCTTTTCTCTAAAGTCATGCAGGGTATGTGGCTCCCCTGAGTACTGGGGTAGCCAAGCTGCTCCCGGGATATAGGGCATGGTGAAGGGCATAACTGCAGCAGCGGTAGCACTGGCGGGGGTTGAGGCAGTGAAGCTCTCCTCCGTATCCGACATCTTCCTCCCCCCTAGTGAACCGTGGCCTACCTTGTGATGATCCTCTTCCGTAGGCCGCGGCTCCGCAGTGGATCGTCAGGGTTGAGGACCTTCCTTCGCGCTCCTGTGACGTCGGCGTCTGCTGGGCTCCTTCCAGGACCTTACGCAACGTCCGGACGTGAGGCGGGGCTTCAGTTCTCGCGCGCTTTCGGAGTCCACGCCCCTCTTCTTCCCGCGCGGCGTCCTCAAGATGGCGTCCAATGGCGGGAAAACTCCACGGATGGCAGGAAGAAGGCAGAAGATGGCGCCGGATGGCGGGAAACTTCACCGATGGCGGGAAGAAGGCTGAAGATGGCGCCGGATGGCGGGAATCTTCACCACAGGTAAGTTTGAAAAGTCTCTTTTTCAGGCACGCAGTACCCGGTGGTTGCGGGCACGAAATCCTGCCGACTACGCCAAAGTTGACGCGCCCCTGGGCCTGTGTCGCGCTGCGTTGCGCACGCGGGAGCTTACCCGGAGCCGGATCGCTTGAGGGTTGTAGTCTCGTGGCGGGGACCCGGTCCGTGCCCAGGGAGTCAAACTGAGCGGCGATGTATCAGCGGTAGATGTGTACGACTACGCCACCCGTTGAATGCAGCTATGGAGCTGCCGCTGCAGGACAGTCCGCTGAGGCCGGTGGATGGATGGTGCAGCGTAGATGGTATAACCCCCAACGGGAGGGGTATGGCCTCAGGGCAGCAGATGTGGATGATGGGGGTAGCAGGAACCACTCAGAGACGGTGCGGTGTAATTCAGGGTCTTTACTGGTAACAACGATAGACCCTCCCGGAGTACTTGCTAGCGAACGGGGCCTGGTCAGTCCTTGAGCAGATGGGATCTCCCCTGGCCAGGCGGAGTTGTAGGCCTCCCAAACTGACTGTACTCTTCTGGCTACCTTGCTAGAAGCGGATATAAGTAGCCCACGTCCCTGAGTGTACCGTGTGGTGCTCACCCGTATGGCCGGTGACTCGGGGCCTTCTAATGGCTTCCGCTCCACGATGGCGGTGCTGGTCCCACGCGTGTGACCGTGCCTTCGGGTTTCTGGGCCTGAGGACCTGAAATCCCCTGCCGGTCGGCTTCTACTGCTGGGTCAGAGTTAGTCCCCACAGCCTCGGACGCCGGGTCCGGTAAGAAATCTTCTCAGTCAGGGCGAGCTCTGCAGCTGCCAGCCCCTGGCTTGTAGTAGTATTGCTCCCACTGAGCTTCTGCTGTTTCTTCCTATGCTGCTTCTCTTTCTCTACTCTCCTTGACTGACTAACCCTGCTTCAGCCCCGGGTTTACATAGGGGAAGTTCTTCCCCTCCCAAGACTGGGCAGGAGGTGTGGCATGCACAGGATCCCTGACCAAAGGACCTCCCACCTGCTCTCAGACATAACATTACATTACTGTGGAAACCAGACCCCTGGGGTGCCACATTGACACTCCACAACTGCTCCTTCTCTTCAGAATTCAGAAAGATTTATTTTTTTATTTTTTTATTTCCGCAGCCATGCAGTGACGCTAGGTAGGTGCAGAGCTAAAGGGAAACCCACCTCAGAAGAAAATTCTAGGGTCCTGATCACTAGAGATGAGAGCTTAAAGGGAATCTGTCACTAGGTTTTTGCCATATATTCCGAGAGCAGCATGATGTAGAGACAGAGACCCTGATTCCAGCGATGTGTCACTTTCTGGGCTGCTTGCTGGTGTTTTGATAAAATCTTTGTTTTATCAGTAGGAGGTTGTGACTAGAAGACTAGTAAACCTGCAACCAGGTATCCCTCATTTTTCAGGAGTGGTCCAAATTAAATAAAAAAGCGGTCTATAGGGCGCTAAAAGAATGAACACTAGAAGTGAAAAAAATTTTAGGACTAAAAAATAAATTTAATGAGCCCTTTCCACAAAGCGTTTCGATAGTGAACTATCTTCCTCAGGTGGTACATGGCGCGCTTTTTCTCCCTTTCTCTTTTCTCATTTTTCACAAGGTCTGTATAGCAGCCTTCTGCCTATGCACAGTGTACACAGAAAGCTGCCAATCAGTGGTGCAGCCGGTTATATGGAGCTCAGCATTCAGAGCACTGCTAGATCTGCAGTAGATAAAACTAAAATTTATCAAAACTGCAGCGAAATAAGGGACACATTTCTGGAATCAGGTTTCTGCCCTTACATCATGCAGATGGGATAGCAAAACCTGGTGGCAGATTCCATTTTAGAGCCATCGGATATTACCTTGTGACCTCTCAAAGGGGAACTTGATGTCTAGGATGGTTATTATTTCCAAACCATTACAAAATGTCATGTGTCTCTTGATGCGGGATAACTTGTATGTAATGTGTTGTATGTTAGGTCTATGAACAGTACAAGTCCTTCAGTATAGGGTTACCTGAGAAGCGTACCCAGCATGAAGCAGGACTTGTATTATGTTTTGTCAGGGATGATTAATGTCTGAGTGCTTTATGCTGCGTTCTGCAGTCATCTCTCTGCCATCCTCCGTACACCCATCGCCGTCCTGTTCTCACACTTCTTTATTTGGCTTTTTTCTTGTGGTCGTAATATGGAGCATGTTGTATCCATAAAGCGGTCAGATTTGCCGGACCTCATGCTGTTCTGCCGAATCAGACCTAGATCATTATTGGGGGCTGGGGCACCTCCAATTCAAGATGGTAGACAAATCATGTCTTGTGAGACTGCACGCTCCAGCACCCACAATACTGGAGCATCGGTTAGGTTTACACATATCCACCTGTTGTGTTTTCTTTTGGGACACAGCAGTTTGTAGAATTGTCATCATTAATGTTTTCTTTTTTTTATCTTTCCAGTTTTACTGAAATTCAGAAAGATGTGGAGTACAGACTGCCAATCACCTTTAAGAACTTCACCATCAGCATCAATATGTAAGTGACACGGGGTGCTATTGTCTTAGTTGAGAGATTACGTTGCATTTCTTGGGGTTATTAAATGTGAACCTAATGGGAATTAAAGGGATTGTCCTCTACTTTGAT
>NW_027363094.1:590000-627500 GCF_046119375.1 Phyllobates terribilis
TTGTGTGATGTCTGTTTGTGTGTGTGTGTGTGTGTAGGCAGATGTCATTGTGTGATGTCTGTTTGTGTGTGTATGTGTGTGTGTATGTGTGTGTGTGTGTAGGCAGATCTCATTGTGTGATGTCTGTTTGTGTGTGTGTGGGCAGATGTCATTGTGTGATGTCTGTTTGTATGTGTGTGTGGGCAGATATCATTGTGTCATGTCTGTTTATATGTATTTTTGTGTTTCAAATGTGTTTATGCGTGTATGTATATGTCTGTATATGTTTGTGTGTGTGACTGCGTGCGGCCTACTGCTGAGTATAGTTGGCGCCGTGCGGCCTCCTGCTGTATCTGGGGGGGCGCCGTGCGGCCCCCCGCTGTGTACAGATGGCTACATGCGGCCCCCCGCTGTGTATAGATGGCTACGTGCGGCCCCCCGCTATGTATAGATGGCGCCGTGCGGCCCCCCGCCGTGTATTGATGGCGCAGTGCGGCCCCCTGCTGTGTAGAGATGGCGCCGTGCGGCTCCCCGCTGTGTATAGATGGCGCCGAGCGGCCTCCCGCTGAGTATAGATGGCGCTGTGCGGCCACCTGCTGTCTCTGGGGGGGGCGCCGTGCGGCCTCCCGCTGTGTATAGATGGCTACTTGCGGCCTCCCGCTGAGTATAGATGGCGCTGTGCGGCCTCCTGCTGTCTCTGGGGGGGGCGCCGCGAGGCCTCCCGCTGTGTATAGATGGCTACGTGCGGCCTCCCGCTGAGTATAGATGGCGCTGTGCGGCCTCCTGCAGTCTCTGGGGGGGGGCGCCGTGCGCCCCCCGCTGTGTATAGATGGCTACATGCGGTCTCCCGCTGAGTATAGATGTCGCCGTGCGGCCTCCTGCTGTGTATAGATGGCTACGTGCGGTCTCCCGCTGAGTATAGATGGAGCTGTGCGGCCTCCTGCTGTCTCTGGGGGGAGCGCCGTGCGGCATCTATACTCAGCAGGAGGCCGCACGTAGCCATCTATACACGTATACTCAGCAGGAGGCCGCACGTAGCCATCTATACGGCGCCATCTATACACAGCGGGAGGCCGCACGGCGCCATCTATACACAGCGGGAGGCCGCACGGCGCCATCTATACACAGCGGGAGGCCGCACGGCGCCATCTATACACAGCGGGAGTCTCAGTGCTTTGCAAGAGCAGTCAATAAATTCTGCTTGACTAATTCTGAGCACCATAAAGTCTGGTTCGCTTCTAACCTGCTGTCTTCATTTTCAGCTTGCTGAATTCTAACTCATTTACTGTCATTCGAGACGATGCCTTTGCTGGTCTCTTTCACCTTGAATACTTGTAAGTGCTCCACTTAATGTCATATTTTTGATTCTGCTCTTCTTCATTTGGCATGTGCAATTGTATGAGCAAGTATTCATATGAATTTATGACCTACTTAAACCTTCAAGGACCTTACATTTTATTCAATCAAATTTTTTTCCAGTTTAAAACTATGGGACATATATGTGCCTTGGTCCTCAAAGGGTTTTTAAAGGGGCTGCAAACATAAATATGAAAAAAATAATTCAATTAGTGCTTTTTGTGTTCATTTAATTTTTATTTGAAGTCCATTTTTTTTTATTTACATTGGAATTAAGCCCTACTCCATGGAATGAAGCCCTACCTACATGACATCTGAGAGCTACATGGATCCCGCTTGTGAGGTTCCTGTCCGTCACTACTATTCAGTTTTAGGGTCCACTCACTAAGCCATATATTCTCTCATGCAAGAGAATAGGGCCAATTATGCTAATGACACTGGGCTCAAACTCTGTCAGAGCTTCAACTGAGTGTGATCCGATTCTCTCGCAGCACAGATATGGAGAAGATGGAGAACTTAATTTCTCCATCTTCTCCATAGTCTCTGTGAGTGTTCATCGGACTGCACTTGGATGACATCCGAGTGCAGTCTAATGTTTTACGTGCACCCATAGACTTGTATGGGTGCACATGGTCCGAATATCGAATGAGATTATTTTCTCATGCCAATAATCGCACTGTCCCATAGTATAACATAGGGCCGAGTCCTATCCGATAAAACATCACATAGCATTCGGCCGTGTTATACGACAGTGTGAGCGAGCCCTTAGAGTCAAGGAATATTTACATGCAGATGATGATATTACTCTCCAAGTGTATATTTTTTTAGGCGAATTCATAGTAAATGCTTTGCATTTTTGACATGTGATCAACTAAAGAACAAGAAAGATTTAGGACCTCGCCTATAGAGAAAGGGAAAATAGTTTGGAGGACTTGCATGTCCTTTTTTATTTATTATGAGAAAATCATAAAAGATCACGTTTTTTAACCATGCTGTGACTTTCTGCTGAGGGAGAGGGAGAGAGCTGCCCTATTCAGAGTCTGTAATAAGACCTGCTGACAAAAGTGTTGAAGATACAGTCTAATGTGAATTAACAATGAAAAAAAGTTAATTTCACAAATGGCTTGTATTTTTTTTAATACAAACTTTTTTGTCTTTACAGCTCCTTTAAAGGGAATCTGTCATCAGGTTTTTGCCACCTAATCTGAGAGCAGCATAATGTAGGGTTAGAGGCACTGATTCCAGTAATGTGTCACTTACTGGGCTGCTTAGTGTTGTTTTGATAAAATCATTGATTTATCAGAAGGTAATTATTACTAGATGACTAGTAAGTTCTGTAGGACCCCACCCCCATCACTGATCAGTAGATTTCTGTGTACACTGAGCATGGGCAGAAAGCTGCCAATCAGTGGTGTGGGCGGGGCTATACAGAGCGCAGCATTCAGAGAGCTGCTAGATCTGCAGCAGATAAAACGGTGATTTTCTCAAAATGACAACAAGCAGCTGAAAAAGTGACACATCGCTGGAATCAGGGTATCTGCCCAAATATTGTGCTGCTCTCAGATGAGGCAGCACAATTAATATTATGCCAAATTAATTTCCCGTGAACTATCACATGATCTATCACAGGGGATCATGTGACATGTCACGTGATAAATCAGGTGTGGGGGGGGGCGCGCCTTCTAAACTGCCTGGGGCCCTTACTACTCTTAATCCACCCCTGCCCCCACTGATTCCATATTAATGACCTATCCAATGGGTAAGTGATCAATATCAAGGTAGTGGGCAACCCCTTAAAGAAAGCAGACCATATTAGGTACTTCTAGAATATCTTTGTCCCATGCTGTTGATAGACCCCACCGCGTGTAATCGGTACCCTACAATGACTTGTCATCCATAGTCATGTCTTGTAGCACTGGAGCCATTAAATGATGTTGCTTGGCGGCTCATGACGTCACTATAGATGATGTGTATTAATGCAAGTTGTTTAATTGCTACTAATAAGAAATCACTTTAAATCAATATGGAGGCTTATAGGGTCCTCTCAGCTTCCTTTTACATATGGAAGTAGTCGTAGAACAGTATCGTCGATTGTCCCTCCCCAGAAAAATTATCCTTTTTTTTTTTGCAGAGCTCCGATGTGCCAGTCAAAAGGAAATGGAGTGTCTGCAGATTGGTGTGGGAGTGCAGAGGGGCGTGTCCGTGCACTTGAAAGGAGCTGTCTAAGTGCAGTGATACGCCCCAGTGCACTTCCAGACGGATTTGCATATGTTTTCCACACTAGATTTGTCATGATGGACTCATCAGATCTCTTATAACACCATTACGATCATATGTCAAGGTGCTGACGTCCCTTTATGCCTTACGCTACGTGCCACCTAAATGGATTTTCCATTGAGATGAGATGAGGCTGTTGGGTATTTTCCCCGGACCTGTCACGTTTCTGTAGGCTGCAGTCATGTATCCCGCGTCTTGCTCTAATACTTTGTTTTTATTGCAGTTTACTTCCGCCACAATTTCCTCAAGACAAACCTCTCATCACAGTCTTTCCACCGATAAGACATCACCTGGTGGACAAGCAAGGCCCCAATGTCACCTGTCCTTTACTACATAATGTAAGGAGACTTGGGAGATTTTGAGCGCTGGACTTAGGAATGTTGTAATTTAACCTTTCAATGACTGAGGTGTTTTTGTTTTTATAAAGTGGATCTGTGTGGTCTCCTGACACGTCTGTTTTAGTAATCTTATAAACCCTATAAAATCACAAATGTGCAGAATTTGTGTTTCAGACCACTGTGCAGTGCCTTTGAAGGCTATGTTCACACATCGCGTTTTTTTCAGCGTTTTTTTAATGCAAATTTTCAGCTGTGTTTTACAGTACAAGCAAAGTCTATGAGATTTCAGAAATCTCATGCTCACACCCTGGTTTTTGTATGATCAGTATTTTGTGATTTGCATTGTTTTTTGCTGAATAGAGCACGTCACTTCTTTCAGTGTATTTCACCCATTGAAAGTAATGTGTAGTGAAAAAACGCCTAGTGTGAACATAGCCTTACATCTAATTGACAATGGGGTGTTACCTTACTCCTTGTCCATGTCTAATCAGTTTGGACAGTAGGCATAATCACTACGACCAGGGGCCTGGCAGTGGCCAGTTGTCAATGTATCCACACATTTCCAGAAGATTGACACAACGCAGAGGACCTGGGAAGAAGAGATGCCACGGTATTGTTACTTCATAGGGAATACACCTCTTTATTTTGGTAGATGAGGTCTTTGTCAAACACATCTTCAGCAAAGGAGAACGAAATGAAAGGATTAATGTATGTGTTAATGACCCAGTTCTGCGTGTGCTCTACGTAAAATGTGGCTGCAGATGGCTGTGCTGCATCGACACGTGAGGTTTGGGAGCCACCTTACATCTAATGGGTGGGGGTCTTACATTGAGGTCCCCACTTCAGACATTTCTGATATTTCCAGTGAATTTTCCAAGGAAGTTTCAGATAAAAATACCATAAGAAAATGTGGTCAACCTTGTTTTAGTTTTTTTTTTTAATATATAAGATTTTTAGTTATAGTCTTTGTTATGTTCACATAGAAGACCGGTGGGTTTTTTCTTTTTTAGGAACAAAGTATATACAGTGGGGAAAGTAAGTATTGGATACACTGACGATTTTGCAAGTTTTCCCACCTACAAAGAATGGAGAGGGCTGTAATTTTTATCGTAGGTACACTTCACCTGTGAGAGACAGAATCTAAAAATAAAAAACAGAAAATAACATTTTATAATTTTTACATACTTATTTCATGCAATTATGCAAATTAATTATTTGATACAATAGAAAAACAGATCTTAATATTTGGTACGGAAACCTTTGTTTGCAATTACAGAGGTCAGACGTTTCCTGTAGTTCTTGACCAAGTTTGCAGACACTGCAGCAGGAATTTTGGACCACTCCTCCATACAGATCTTCTCCAGATCTTTCAAGTTTCGGGACTGTTGCTGGGTGCAGTTGTCCTGTCCCCTTTGCAGAAAAGCACCCCCAAAGTATAAGGTTTCCCCAGCATGCTTCTCAGTTGGGACGGTGTTCTTGGGGTTGTACTCATCCTTCTTCTTTCTCCAAACACGTCAAGTGGAGTTGATACCAAAAAGTCCTATTTTGGTCTCATCTGACCACATGACCCTCTCCCATGCCTCCTCTGGATCACCCAGATGGTCAATGGCGAACTTCAAACGGGCCTGGACATGTGCTGGCATGAGCAGGGGACCTTGCGTGCCCTGCAGGAGTTTAATCCATGACGGCATAGTGTGTTACTAATGGTAATGTTTGAGACTGTAGTCTCGGCTCTCTTCAGGTCATTGACCAGGTCCTCCTGTGTAGTTCTGGGCTGATTCCTGACCTTTCTCAGAATCATCCTTATCCCACGGGTCGAGATCTTGCATGGAGCCCCAGACCGAGGAAGATTGACAGTCATCTTGTGTTTCTTCCGTTTTCTAATAATTGTGCCAACAGTTGTTGCTTTCTCACCAAGCTGCTTGCATATTGTCCTGTAGCCAATCCCAGCCTGGAGCAGGTCTACAATTTTGTCCCTGGTGTCCTTAGATAGCTCTTTGGTCTTAACCATGGTGGATAGGTTGGAGTGTGATTGATTGAGTGTGTGGACAGGTGTCTTTTATACAGGTAACGAGTTCAAACAGGTACAATAAATACAGGTGAGGAGTGCAGAGTAGGAGGGCTTCTGAAAGAAAAACTAACAGGTCTGTGAGAGCGAGATTTCTTGCTGGTTGGTAGGTGATCAAATACTTATTTCATGCAATGAAATGCGATTTAATTATTTAAAAATCATACAATGTGATTTTTTTTTTGGATTTTATTTTTAGATTCTGTCTCTCACAGTTGAAGTGTACCTATGATAAAAATGACAGACCTCTCCATTCTTTGTAGGTGGGAAAGCTTGCAAAATCGGCAGTGTATCAAATACTTATTTTCCCTACTGCGGGCGTGTATGTATATATATATGTGTGTGTGTGTGTGTGTGTGTATGTACAGTACAGACCAAAAGTTTGGACACACCTCATTTAAAGATTTTTTTATGTATTTTCATGACTATGAAAATTGTACATTCACACTGAAGGCATCAAAACTATGAATTAACACATGTGGAAATATATACTTAACAAAAAAGTGTGAAACAACTGAAAATATGTCTTATATTCTAGGTTCTTCAAAGTAGCCACCTTTTGCTTTGATGACTGCTTTGCACACTCTTGGCATTCTCTTGATGCGCTTCAAGTGGTAGTCACCGGAAATGGTCTTCCAACAATCTTGAAGGAGTTCCCGGAGATGCTTAGCACTTGTAGGCCCTTTTGCCTTCACTCGGCGGTCCAGCTCACCCCAAACCATCTCGATTGGGTTCAGGTCTGGTGACTGTGGAGGCCAGGTCATCTGGCGTAGCACCCCATCACTCGCCTTCTTGGTCAAATAGCCCTTACACAGCCTGGAGGTGTGTTTGGGGTCATTGTTCTTTTGAAAAATAAATGATGATCCAACTAAACGCAAACCGGATGGAATAGCATGCCGCTGCCAGATGCTGTGGTAGCCATGCTGGTTCAGTATGCCTTCAATTTTGAATAAATCTCCAACAGTGTCACCAGCAAAGCACCCCCACACCATCACTCCTCCTCCTCCATGCTTCACTGTGTGAACCAGGCATGTAGAGTCCATCCGTTCACCTTTTATGCATCGCACAAAGACACGGTGGTTGGAACCAAAGATCTCAAATTTGGACTCATCAGACCAAAGCACAGATTTCCACTGGTCTAATGTCCATTCCTTGTGTTCTTTAGCCCAAACAAGTCTCTTCTGCTTGTTGCCTGTCCTTAGCAGTGGTTTCCTAGCAGCTATTTTACCATGAAGGCCTGCTGCACAAAGTCTCCTCTTAACAGTTGTCGAAGAGATGTTTCTGCTGCTAGAACTCTGTGTGGCATTGACCTGGTCTCTAATCTGAGCTGCTGTTAACCTGCGATTTCTGAGGCTGGTGACTCGGATAAACTTATCCTCAGAAGCAGAGGTGACTCTTGGTCTTCCTTTCCTGGGGCAGTCCTCATGTGAGACAGTTTCTTTGTAGCGCTTGATGGTTTTTGCAACTGCACTTGGGGACGCTTTCAAAGTTTTCACAATTTTTCGGACTGACTGACCTTCATTTCTTAAAGTAATGATGGCCACTCGTTTTTCTTTACTTAGAATTTGTATGATGGCAAGAAAAAAGCATCTAACAGTCTATTCAGTAGGACTATCAGCTGTGTATCCACCAGACTTCTGCACAACACAAGTGATGGTCCCAACCCCATTTATAAGGCAAGAAATCCCACTTATTAAACCTGACTGGGCACACCTGTGAAGTGAAAACCATTTCCGGTGACTACCTCTTGAAGCTCATCAAGAGAATGCCAAGAGTGTGCAAAGCAGCCATCAAAGCAAAAGGTGGCTACTTTGAAGAACCTAGAATATAAGACATATTTTCAGTTGTTTCACACGTTTTTGTTAAGCATATAATTCCACATGTGTTAATTCATAGTTTTGATGCCTTCAGTGTGAATGTACAATTTTCTTAGTCATGAAAATACAGATAAATCTTTAAATGAGAAGGTGTGTCCACCTTTTGGTCTGTACTGTATATATACACTGCTCAAAAAAATAAAGGGAACACTTAAACAACAGAATATAACTCCAAGTGCATCAAACTGTCCACTTAGGAAATGACACTGATTGACAATCAATTTCACATGCTGTTGTGCAAATGGAATAGACAATAGATGGAAATTATTGGCAATTATCAAGACACCCTCAAAGGATTGATTCTGCAGGTGGGGACCACAGACCACATCTCAGTACCAATGCTTTCTGGCAGATGTTTTGGTCACTTTTGAATGTTGGTTATGCTTTCACACTCGTGGTAGCATGAGACGGACTCTACAACCCACAGAAGTTGCTCAGGTAGTGCAGCTCATCCAGGATGGCACATCAGTGCGAGCTGTGGCAAGAAGGTTTGCTGTGTCTGTCAGCGTAGTGTCCAGAGGCTGGAGGTGCTACCAGGAGACAGGCCAGTACACCAGGAGACAAGGAGGGGGCCGTAGGAGGGCAACAACCCAGCAGCAGTACCGCTACCTCCGCCTTTGTGCAAGGAGGAACAGGGGGAGCACTGACAGAGCCCTGCAAAATGACCTCCAGCAGGCCACAAATGTTCATGTGTCTGCACAAACGGTTAGAAACCGACTCCATGAGGGTGGTATGAAGGCCCGACGTCCACAGATGGGGGTTGTGATCACATCCCAACATTGTGCAGGACGCTTGGCATTTGCCACAGAACACCAGGATTGGCAAAGTCGCCACTGGCGCCCTGTGCTCTTCACAGATGAAAGCAGGTTCACACTGAGCACATGTGACAGACATGACAGAGTCTGGAGACGCCGCGGAGAGCGATCTGCTGCCTGCAACATCCTTCAGCATGACCGGTTTGGCAGTGGGTCAGTAATGGTGTGGAGTGGCATTTCTTTGGAGGGCCGCACAGCCCTCCATGTGCTCGCCAGACGTAGCCTGACTGCCATTAGGTACCGAGATGAGATCCTCAGACCCCTTGTGAGACCATATGCTGGTGCGGTTGGCCCTGGGTTCCTCCTAATGCAGGACAATGCCAGACCTCATGTGGCTGGAGTGTGTCAGCAGTTCCTGCAAGATGAAGGCATTGAGCTATGGACTGTCCCACCCGTTCCCCAGACCTGAATCCGATTGAGCACATCTGGGACATCATGTCTCGCTCCATCCACCAACGTCACGTTGCACCATAGACTTTCCAGAAGTTGGCGGATGATTTAGTCCAGGTCTGGGAGGAGATCCCACAGGAGACCACCTCATCAGGAGCATGCCCAGGCGTTGTAGGGAGGTCATACAGGCACGTGGAGGCCGCACACAATACTGAACCTCATTTTGACTTGTTTTAAGGACATTACATCAAAGTTGGATCAGCCTGTAGTGTGTTTTTCCACTTTAATTTTGGGGGTGGCTCCAAATCCAGGCCTCCATTAGTTAATAAATTTGATTTCCATTGATGATTTTTATGTGATTTTGTTGTCAGCACTTTCAGCTTTGTACAGAACAAAGTATTCAATGAGAATATTTCATTCATTCAGATCTAGGATGTGTTATTTGAGTGTTCCTTTTATTTTTTTGAGCAGTGTATGTATATGTGTGTGTATATATATAATTTTTTTTAATTTTTTTCAATACATATTTCACTTTGGAGCTGACATAAGTCATGGACATGGGCTCTGTATCATGATATGTCTCCAATTTAGCAAATCTAGATCATGAAAGTAACTCTGTGACCTGCCATGTTGTCACCCTGAGTAATATGCTATAGGTATCATTACTGAGTCATATAGTGATGAAGTGATTGACAGTTGCTCCTGCTTTCTATCGAGCGTCTCTCCTGCTCTCTCTCTCTCGAGCGTCTCTCCTGCTCTCTCTCTCGAGCGTCTCTCCTGCTCTCTCTCTCGAGCGTCTCTCCTGCTCTCTCTCTCGAGCGTCTCTCCTGCTCTCTCTCTCTCGAGCGTCTCTCCTGCTCTCTCTCGAGCGTCTCTCCTGCTCTCTCTCTCTAGCTTCTCTCCTGCTCTTTCTCTCGAGCGTCTCTCCTGCTCTCTCTCGAGCGTCTCTCCTGCTCTCTCTCTCGAGCGTCTCTCCTGCTCTCTCTCTCGAGCGTCTCTCCTGCTCTCTCTCTCGAGCGTCTCTCCTGCTCTCTCTCTCAAGTGTCTCTCCTGCTCTCTCTCTCTCGAGCGTCTCTCCTGCTCTCTCTTGAGTGTCTCTCCTGCTCTCTCTCTCGAGCGTCTCTCCTGCTCTCTCTCTCGAGCGTCTCTCCTGCTCTCTCTCGAACGTCTCTCCTGCTCTCTCTCTCTCGAGCTTCTCTCCTGCTCTCTCTCTCGAGCTTCTCTCCTGCTCTTTCTCTCAAGCGTCTCTCTCTCTCTTGCATCTCTCCTGCTCTCTCTCTCTCGAGCGTCTCTCCTGCTCTCTCTCTCGAGCGTCTCTCCTGCTCTCTCTCGAGCATCTCTCCTGCTCTCTCTCGAGCGTCTCTCCTGCTCTCTCTCTCGAGCTTCTCTCCTGCTCAATCTCTCGAGCGTCTCTCTCTCTCGAGCGTCTCTCCTGCTCTCTCTCTCTTGAGCGTCTCTCCTGCTCTCTCTCTCTCGAGCGTCTCTCTCTCTCTAGCGTCTCTCCTGCTCTCTCTCTCTCGAGCATCTCTCCTGCTCTCACTCTCTCGAGCGTCTCTCCTGCTCTCTCTCTCGAGCGTCTCTCCTGCTCTCTCTCTCTCTCGAGCGTCTCTCCTGCTCTCTCTCTCGAGCGTCTCTCCTGCTCTCTCTCTCTCTCGAGCGCCTCTCCTGCTCTCTCTCTCGAGCGTCTCTCCTGCTCTCTCTCTCGAACGTTTCTCCTGCTCTCCCTCTCGAGCGTCTCTCCTGCTCTCTCTCTCTCGAGCGTCTCTCCTGCTCTCTCTCTCTCTCGAGCGTCTCTCCTGCTCTCTCTCTCGAGCGTCTCTCCTGCGCTCTCTCTCTCAAGCGTCTCTCCTGCTCTCTCTCTCTCGAGCGTCTCTCCTGCTCTCTCTCTCTCGAGCGTCTCTCCTGCTCTCTCTCGAGCGTCTCTCCTGCTCTCTCTCTCGAGCGTCTCTCCTGCTCTCTCTCTCTCGAGCGTCTTTCTAGCGTCTCTCCTGCTCTCTCTCTCGAGCGTCTCTCCTGCTCTCTCTCGAGCGTCTCTCCTGCTCTCTCTCTCTCGAGCGTCTCTCCTGCTCTCTCTCTCTCGAGCGTCTCTCCTGCTCTCTCTCTCTAGCGTCCCTCCTGCTCTCTCTTGAGCGTCTCTCCTGCTCTCTCTCTCGAGCGTCTCTCCTGATCTTGAGCGTCTCTCCTGCTCTCTCTCTCTCTCTCGAGCGTCTCTCCTGCTCTCTCTCTCTCGAGCGTCTTTCTAGCGTCTCTCCTGCTCTCTCTCTCGAGCGTCTCTCCTGCTCTCTCTCTCTCGAGCGTCTCTCCTGCTCTCTCTCTCGAGCGTCTCTCCTGCTCTCTCTCTCGAGCGTCTCTCCTGCTCTCTCTCTTGAGCGTCTCTCCTGCTCTCTCTCTCTCTCGAGCGTCTCTCCTGATCTCGAGCATCTCTCCTGCTCTCTCTCTCGAGCGTCTTTCTAGCGTCTCTCCTGCTCTCTCTCTCTCGAGCGTCTTTCTAACGTCTCTCCTGCTCTCTCCAGCCCTTGTCTGCTTGATCGCTGATACTGCCATACTTTGTGGTCTGTATACACTGTGTTCCAAATTATTATGCAAATATTATTTTCTCAGATTTTCCCAAATTACCTATATGAATTGCAGTCATTGTAATTTTCCAGTCAAATAACTATTAGAGTACAATTGAACGGTTTTTGTACAAACTGCCTATGATAACAGTATATTTAAAAAAATAAAACACTCAAACTGCACTCAAAATGCATGTTCCAAATTATTATGCACAGCAGAGTTTTCAACCTTTTAATTTTAATAAAGAACAAAAAAATGGTCTTTTTTGAAATTCTAAGCATTAGCAGGTTATTACACACTGAAATCAAACAGTTTTCAACTCAAAACTTTATTCTAGGTGATGTTACATTTGCACATAGGACCGCTTGTTCGAAAGGAGCTTCTGAACTCTCTCGTCCATTGAATTTGTCAGGTTTTGGATGGTTTCTGCTTCAATTGTTTTGCATGAGGACAGAATACCCTCCCAGAGCTGTTGCTTAGATGTGAACTGCCTCCCGCCATCATAGACACTCCTTTTGATGATGCTCCAGAGGTTCTCAATGGGGTTGAGGTCAGGGGAGCATGGGGGCCACACCATAAGTTTGTCCCCTTTTATGCCCATAGCAGCCAGAGATGCAGATGTGTTATGTGCAGCATGAGACGGGGCATTATCATGCATGAAAATGATCTTGCTGCGGAATGCACGGTTCTTCTTCTTGAACCATGGAAGCAAGTGCTGTTTGAGAAACTCAACATACATTATGGAGTTCATCTTTACCCCTTCAGGGATCCTAAAAGGGCCGACAATCTCTCTCCCCATGATTCCAGCCCAAAACATTACTCCACCTCCTCCTTGTTGGCGCTGTAGCCGTGTTTGCATGGGGTGTCCATCAACCAGCCATCCTCCACTCCATCCATCTGGACCATCAAGATCATTTCATGCATGATAATGCACCGTCTCATGATGCACATAACACATCTGCATCTCTGGCTGCTATGGGCATAAAAGGGGACAAACTTATGGTGTGGCCCCCATGCTCCCCTGACCTCAACCCCATTCAGAACCTCTGGAGCATCATCAAAAGGAGTGTCTATGATGGCGGGAGGCAGTTCACATCTAAGCAACAGCTCTGGGAGGGTATTCTGTCCTCATGCACAACAATTAAAGCAGAAACCATCCAAAACCTGACAAATTCAATGGACGAGAGAGTTCAGAAGCTCCTTTCGAACAAGGGGTCCTATGTGCAAATGTAACATCACCTAGAATAAAGTTTTGAGTTGAAAACTGTTTGATTTCAGTTTGTAATAACCTGCTAATGCTTAGAATTTCAAAAATGACCATTTTTTTGTTCTTTATTAAAATGAAAAGGTTGAAAACTCTGCTGTGCATAATAATTTGGAACATGCATTTTGAGTGCAGTTTGAGTTTTTTATTTTTTAAAAAATATACTGTTATCATAGGCAGTTTGTACAAAAACCGTTCAATTGTACTCTAATAGTTATTGACTGGAAAATTACAATGACTGCAATTCATATAGGTAATTTGGGAAAATCTGAGAAAATATTATTTGCATAATAATTTGGAACACAGTGTATATGTACAATTTTAATATGATCAATAGAAATATGTAAATATATTATATATATACACACACTGCTCAAAAAATAAAGGGAACACTTAAACATCACAACTCCAAGTCAATAACACTTCTGTGAAATCTACCTGTCCAGTTATGAAGCAACACGGATTGTGAATCAATTTCTCCTGCTGTTGTGCAAATGGAGCAGACAACTGGTAGAAATGATAGGCAATTAGCCAGATACCCCCTATAAAGGAGTGGTTCTGCAGGTGGTGACCACAGACCATTTCTCTGTTCTCATTCTTTTTGGCTGATGTTTTGGTCACTTTTTCATTTTGCCATTGCTCTCACCCCTAGAGGTACATTAGCATTAGGCAGTGTCTACAGTACAACCCACAGAAGTTGCTCAGGTAGTGCCGTTCATCCAGGATGGCACATCAGTGCGAGCTGTGGCAAGAAGTGTAGCTGTGTCTGTCAGCACAGTGTCCAGAGCATGGAGCAGATACCAGGAGATGTGCAGGGAGCCATAGGAGGGCAACAACCCAGCAACAGGACCGTTACCTCCTCCTTTGTGCAAGGAGGAACAGGAGGAGCACTGCCAGAGCCCTGCAAAATGACCTCCAGCTGGCCACAAATGTGCATGTGTCTGCACAAACGGTTAGAAACCGACTCCATGAGGGTGGTATGAGGGCCCGATGTCCACAGATGGGGGTTGTGCTCACAGCCCAACACCGAGCAGGACGCTTGACATTTGCCACAGAACACCAGGATTGGCAAAGTCGCCACTGGTGCCCTCTGCTCTTCACAGATGAAAGCTCAGTATTGTGTGTGGCCTCCACGTGCCTGTATGACCTCCCTACAACGCCTGGGCATGCTCCTGATGAGGTTGCGGATGGTCTCCTGTGGGATCTCCTCCCAGACCTAGACTAAAGCATCAGCCAACTCCTGAACAGTCAGTGGTGCAACGCGACGTTGGTGGATGTGACTCGCCCCCTGGGCCGTGGGGTACTCGGATCCGGGCAGTAGGGGAACGATGGGAGTAGTAGTGGCAACCCGGTTTCGTGGCTCAGGGTGGTCAGGCCAGTGGTAGTCCGTTATGTGCTGATGTTTATGTCCGACTACGCCACCCGTGGATTTGCGGTTATTAGGAACCGCCGCTGCATGCCGACCGCTGGGGCTGATGAGGTGTGCAGCTAGGGTAGTGTGACTCCCCACGGGAAGAGTGCGGCCCCAGGGCAGTATAGTGGATGGTGGGAGTGATGGTGGTGAGAGTCCCAGTGCTGATAGTGCTGGAGAAGCAAGGAGCACACAGACAACAGGTTGCAGTCCAGGGTCTTTACTAGAACAGGTAAATTGACCCATAAACAGTCCCGGCTAGGAGGGGGACCTGGATGTCTGAGAGCAACGGGGAAATTGGCCCTGGTCAGGGTGAGGGTGTAGGCCTACCGTGCTTTCTGCGCTCCTTCTGGCTATCTCCTCCTGATAGGGTAACAGCCCACGTTTCCAAGCTTTCCATGTATTCTCGCCTGTATGGCCTGCGACGTGGGTTCCTTTCTGCTCCCAGCCTTGTACGGCTTTACTGGTACCTTCTGTTGTGGCAGGGCCTCCAGGCTTCTTAGGCCAAGGAATATACAGTCCCCTGCGGACTGGTTCTCTGCTGGGGGATGTGGAATCCTCTCAGCCTCAGACACCAAAGTCTGGTAAATTAAGTCCTCTTTCTGCCAAGACAGGCTCTCTTCGCCTCTTGTCTCTGGCTTGTGGCTCTCCTCCTGCCACACTTCCTCTTAGGTGCAGTGCAACTGTCTGTCCCTGTTCTGCTCTGGGACAAGTCTCAATGCTGAGACAGGCCATCCAGTTCTCTCTAACCCTGCCCCCAGCACCAGCTTTTATAGGGGCAGCCTGCTCCCCCTACTGGCCTGAGACAGGAGGCATTGCATGCTAATGTTCCCCTGACTAGAGAACCTCCCCCTTGCTCTCAGACACAGCTTTAATACATTTTGTGGCATCCAGGCCAGGGTGACACATTCCCCCCTAGTGAAATTTAGTACTCCGGGACTAAACAATAAACAAAGACAATAAAACATTAATAGACATTAATAGACAGACGACGCACAAATTGAGTTCTTAAGGTCACAGTGTGGCCTGTGACCGGGTGTCCATATCACCAATACAACGGGGAGCCTTAACCAGGTGGGGGTCTGTCCTACCCCAAGTCCTTCACAGTCTTAGTTCATTCCTTGGTTAGGCTCCGAACGCAGTCCATACCAGGTCCCGGTTATAAAAAGTCCATAACCTGTGAGTCCTTACAGTAACTGCAAGAAACTGAAACACGGAATTACCAAACATGCATGTAACTTTGCAAACAATTCAACATTTGGCAACAAGGTTATTTACAATTTTAGTGCGCTCTATATTCTCCAGCGAGCGGGTATCAGCCCCTTTGTGCTCCTGGTTGACCTACGTAGCCCACTGTCTGGTGGTGGACCAACCTGGCTTTCCCCACTAGCGTTAGGGGTACAGCTATCAGCTGGGTGTACAGGTAGGGAAGGCAGCTGTCTGTGGGTCCTTTGGCTTACCGCAGGCATGGCAGGCTCACTGTCAGCAGAGGGTTGACTCTCCTGGGCTGCTGGTACAGGCTCTTCTGCCTCTGGAACCGCTTGCTCCTCTTCACCTTCCGGCTCTGGTGTTGGTTGTTGCTGTGCCGGTTGCAGGAAATGCAGGACGGGTACCACTATGGCATCATTTATGCGAGTCCAGGACTGAGGGAACTCTCCGAGAACGGTGCTGATCATTTCTTCCTTGTCCTCTGCGGGTTCAAGGTCACTCTGATCCTCTTCTGCACTACGGAGTTGCTCGGGGCATCTTTTGAGATGGTCTCTGGAGACGGTACTAGTGGTTTCTCCTCCGTCCTTGGTGATCACGCACACCTTCGGGTTGTCGTGATCAGACTGCAGTACGGTGTAGGGTTCCCTTTCCCACTGGTCGTCCAACTTGTGAAGCCTTCTTTTTCGCTTTAGGACTTGCTCACCAGGTTCTAGGGGACCAGCAGGGGCGTGTTGGTTGAAGAGTTTTTCTTGCCTCTCTCTCACCTGGGCCAGGCTCTTCTCCACAGTCTACTGCACCTTCTTGTACTGCAGTTGCCTTTCCGTATCCCAGTCCGCATCCGGGGAGGTGTCCTCAGGCGTTAGGACTCCCATCTCCAGGTCTATAGGCAGCTTACCCGGTCTGGGTCGCATCAGGTAAGCCGGGGTGCAGTTGGTAGCATTCACCGGGATATGATTGTATAAGTCTATCAGGTCCGGCAGTTTTTCTGGCCACAGGCTGCGCTCCTCCAGGGGCAACGTCTTCAGGAGATCAATGACTATATTGTTCATCTTCTCACACATCCCGTTGGTTTGTGGGTGGTAAGGCGTTGTCCGAATCTTCTTACAGCCATAGAGGTTGCCGAACTCCTGGAAGATTTCAGCCTCGAACGCTGGACCCTGGTCTGTCAGGACCTGTTCCGGATACCCGTGTGGACGGCAGAAATATTGCTGGAAGGCTCTGGCCGCTGTTTGGGCTGTCAAGTCTTTTACTGGGACCACCACTAGAAAACGGGAATAGTGGTCCACGATTGTCAGGGCATAGATGTATCCTGACCGGCTGGGAGCCAATTTGACATGGTCCAGAGCTACCAGCTCAAGAGGCTGCGTGGTGACGATGGGCCTCAAGGGTGTCTTCTGGCTGGTGCGGTCCTTCCTCCTTAGGTGACAAGGGCCACAGTCTCTGCACCATTTTTCTACAGCTCCTCTCATGCCGACCCAAAAGAACCTTCCTCTTAGTAGGAACTCCAGTTTCTTCCAACCGAACCGATGTGTCCCGCTCTGTCATGGTAAGCCCCCAGGACCATAGCTGCATCCCGCCTTGGGACCACGACTTGCCAGGTCAGCTCGTGCGTACGGTGGTTGACAATCCTTCTGCACAACTTGCCTTCGTAGAGGAACAGCTTGCTCTTCTCTTTCCATAGCTGCTTGGCTTCCTCTGGAGCATCCGGATCTATGCGGGCATCTTCCTGGGTCAGCAGATCTTTCACCAGGCGGATGGCAGGGTCACTATCTTGGGTCTCGGCCCAGCTGTGTTGAGGTAGGGGATTTATCATCACGGTTGTTAGATCCTCCTCCTTCACGCGGTGGGAGTATTGAGCAGCTCCATACCGGTGAAACGCGGGGAGTTCTACCTCCTCCAGCTCTTCTGGGTCTTCGTCACCTTCAGATAAGTGAGGCATCCTCGATAGGGCGTCAGCGTTGGCATTGGTTTTGCCGGCCCGGTACTTGATCAGTCATAGTTGGAGAGACGGGCCATCCACCGCTGTTCTAGGGCACCCAGTCTTGCATTGTCCAGGTGTGTCAACGGGTTGTTGTCCGTGTACACGGTGAACTTTGCGGAGGCCAGGTAATGCTTGAAGCGTTCCGTCACGGCCCACACCACCGCCAAGAATTCTAGCTTGAAGGAGCTGTAATTCTCCGGGTTCCTCTTGGTGGGTCTCAGCTTCCGGCTGGCGTACGCGATCACCCTTTCTCTGCCCTGTTGGTTTTGGAACAGTACGGCTCCCAGTCCCACATTACTGGCATCTGTGTGGAGAATGAAAGGCTGGCCATAATCAGGGTAGGCCAGGATCTCGTCCCCTGTGAGGGCCATCTTTAGCTGGCGGAAGGACTCCTCTTCCGGTTTATCCCACTTGAAGGGCGGCTTTTGGCTCCTGGACTTAGACTGTCCGATCAGGAGGTCCTGCATAGGAGCTGCCATCTTAGTAAACCCGGGGATGAACCTTCGGTAGTAGCCTACCAACCCGAGAAACTGTCTCACCTCTTTGATGTTCGAGGGGCTTGGCCAGCTCTTGATTGCCGTGACCTTGTCAGGGTCGGGGGCCACTCCTTCCGCGCTTACCACGTGCCCTAGGTACTGGTCCTTTGGTTTCAGCAGGTGACACTTCGATGGTTTCACCTTCAGGCCATAGCCTGCCAGGGCTTCGAACACCTCGGCCAGGTGCTTTAGGTGGTCCTCGTAGGTCTTCGAATAGACGATCACGTCGTCCAGGTAAAGGAGGACCGTCTCGAAGTTTCGGTGCCCTAGACATCATTCCATCAGCCTCTGGAAGGTCCCTGGTGCGTTGCAGAGCCCGAAGGGCATACAGTTGAACTCACTCAGTCCCATCGGGGTGGTGAAGGCAGTCTTCTCCTTGTCAGCCTCTGCCACAGGAACCTGCCAGTACCCGCTAGTAAGGTCCAAAGTAGAAAAGAAGTTAGCAGATTTTAGTGCGGCTAAAGACTCCTCTATTCTAGGCAGCGGATATGCGTCTTTGTGGGTGATACGGTTGATTTGTCTATAGTCCACGCACATTCTCATGGTGCCGTCTTTCTTTTTGACCAGAACCAAGGGGGCTGCCCAGGGGCTACAGCTGTCTCTAATAACCCCAGCTTCTTTCATCTCTCTTAGCATGCCCTTTGCGTTCTGATAATGTGCAGGGGGTACAGGTCTGTGCCTCTCTTTTATTGGTGGGTGGCTCCCTGTGGGGATGTGGTGTTCTATCCCTTTTACTCTGCCGAAGTCTAGCGGGTGCTTACTAAAGACTCTCTCGTACTCCTGTACCACCCGGTAGACTCCTTGTTTTTGGTGCAGGGGAGTGGAGTCAGCACCCACATGGAGTTTCTGGCACCAGTCCTCCTTTTGTTTCTGGGAGCCATTACCCTCCGCCTGAGGAGATGGAGGCAAGGGTTCCACGGCCCTGATAGCTTTGTGTTCGACAACAAACAGTTTGGCGAGTGTAGCGTACCTGGGTAAGTGTACTTCCCTCTCCCCAATGTTGAGGATGCGGACGGGCACCCTCCCATGACGGACATCAACCACCCCCCGGGCTGTCAAAATGGTGGGCCTGCTGTCTGAGTACACGGGTTCTACCATGGCTTGGTAGTCTCTACCTCTCAACCCGATTGCAGTCCGACACCAGATCATCATTTCACTTTTGGGAGGCATGGAAATGGGGAATGGGTCACTCAGTCTTACGCTACCGATCTCACCACCAGACAGTTCTACCTGCTGCCGTCTCATCAGGGCTTTTATCTCCTTGTTGAGGACTCTCTGTTGGCTGGAACTAGCATTCACCGCCACCTGTTGTAGAATTACAATTACCTCTGAAAGACAATTTTCAATTACGTTAGTACCCACAGTTATTTTAGGGTGACTTTCACGACGGTCAATGTCCACAATAATCACCCCCTGTGCCGGCAGTTCAACTTTACCAATTTTAATGGTCATCTCCTTGAACCCCATCTGCGGCACGGGTAAGCCATTACTGGCGATGATGCTCAAGTTATTGTCTGGATACCGTGTGATATCAGCATCAGTCCAATACTGCTTAAAAAGTACATAAGGGATAGTGGTTACTTGTGACCTATTATCCAGCAAGGCGCTCATGGGGATACCGTCCAGCACCATGGGTAAAACCGGGCGCCCCCCAACGTACTTATTACGCCAATTGTAAGGGCCTGGTGATCTTATGCCTGGGGGTTGGCCCTTTGCCCCAGGTTGGACCCTTTTAAATTACAGTACCTGGAAATGTGTCCGGGCTGGTTGCATCGACGGCAAATGGGCTGTCCATCCTCTGCGTAGCGGTCTGTGGGCCTCCCTCGGAACGACGGGATCCTCCTCTGTCGACGCCACGGGACATCCTCCGGACTTGAAGCCAGCTCGATGGGTCTTGACGGGTCCACTTGCAACGCCTGGACGGTCCTGGTCAACGCCGCGACGCTCCTGGTCAGCTCCTGGACTTGGTGGTGCAGGTCTTTCGACGGGGCTTGGTTCAGGGCCTGTGCATCAGCCCCCACGGGATCCATAGAGGAGGGCGCCGCCTCCTGGTGGTTGGTGAGAGCAGGGCGCCGGGGGTTTATAGCGCCACTGGTTGCAGATTCACGGAGCACCCTTATGGCCCTGTCCTTAAATTGGGCAAAGGTTAGGTCGGGGTTCTGAAAGAACATGAGACGCAGTTGGGCCCTGTGGGCGCTAGACAGCAGACCTTCTATGAATTGTTCTGTTAGCAGCTTATCCGTTTCCTGCACACTGCCAGGGTCAGTTTGTTGAATAGCCCTCAAGGCTTCCTGCAGATTTAGGGCATAGTCTCTGATGCTGTCCTGTGCCCGCTGCTTACATCCATAGAACCTCATTTTAATCTCAGCGGAGGTACGTGTGTCAAAGGTACCCCGCAGCCGGGCCAGAATACCCTTCACAGTCCTTTTATCCTCAGTGGGCCATGATTTTACCTCCCTTTGGGCTGCGCCAGTTAACTGCCCTGTCAATATGCTGACCTTCTGTTCCTCTGTCAGGGGGTAAACGTGGAACAAACTGTATAGCCTTTCCTTGAAGTCAATTAGGGCATGGGGCTCCCCTGAGTATTTGGGCAGCCAGGCCGCTCCAGGGATGTAGGGCAGGGAAAAGGGCATCACCGCTGCTGCAGCTGCGTTGGTGGTAGTGGGCGCCTCTGTGTCCGACATCTTCCTCCCCCCTAGTTAAGCGTGGCCTACCTTCCGACGATCCTCTTCTGTAGGCCGCGGCTCCGCTGCTGCTGCTGTGGACGAGGACCTTGCGTCGCGTGCTGATGACGTCAGCGTCGCTCTCTCTCCCTTCCAGGACCTTGCGCAGCGTCGGTGCGTGGGGCGGAGCTTCGGATCTCGCGCGGTTTTGAAGTCCACGCCCCTCTTCTTCCCGCGCGGCGTCCTGAAGATGGCGTCCGATGGCGAGAAACAGCTGCGGATGGCGGGAAGACGGCAGAAGACGGCGGGAAACAGTCCAAGATGGCGTCTGATGGCGGGAATCGGCTCCGGATGGCGGGAAACGACTCCGGACGGCGGGAAACTTCGCCACAGGTAAGTTACAAAAGTCTTTTTCGGGCACGCAGTACCCGGTGGTTGCGGGCATGAAATCCTGCCGACTACGCCAAAGCTGACTCGCCCCTTGGGCCGTGGGGCACTCGGATCCGGGCAGTCTGGGAACGATGGGAGTAGTAGTGGCAACCCGGTTCCGTGGCTCAGGGTGGTCAGGCCAGTGGTAGTCCGTTATGTGCTATTGATTATGTCCGACTACGCCACCCGTGGATTGCGGTTATTAGGAACCGCCGCTGCATGCCGACCGCTGGGGCTGATGAGGTGTGCAGCTAGGGTAGTGTGACTCCCCACGGGAAGAGTGCGGCCCCAGGGCAGTATAGTGGATGGTGGGAGTGATGGTGGTGAGAGTCCCAGTGCTGATAGTGCTGGAGAAGCAAGGAGCACACAGACAACAGGTTGCAGTCCAGGGTCTTTACTAGAACAGGTAAATTGACCCATAAACAGTCCCGGCTAGGAGGGGGACCTGGATGTCTGAGAGCAACGGGGAAATTGGCCCTGGTCAGGGTAAGGGTGTAGGCCTACCGTGCTTTCTGCGCTCCTTCTGGCTATCTCCTCCTGATAGGGTAACAGCCCACGTTTCCAAGCTTTCTGTGTATTCTCGCCTGTATGGCCTGCGACGTGGGTTCCTTTCTGCTCCCAGCCTTGTACGGCTTTACTGGTCCCTTCTGTTGTGGCAGGGCCTCCAGGCTTCTTAGGCCAAGGAATATACAGTCCCCTGCGGACTGGTTCTCTGCTGGGGGATGTGGAATCCTCTCAGCCTCAGACACCAAAGTCTGGTAAATTAAGTCCTCTTTCTGCCAAGACAGGCTCTCTTCGCCTCTTGTCTCTGGCTTGTGGCTCTCCTCCTGCCACACTTCCTCTTAGGTGCAGTGCAACTGTCTGTCCCTGTTCTGCTCTGGGACAAGTCTCAATGCTGAGACAGGCCATCCAGTTCTCTCTAACCCTGCCCCCAGCACCAGTTTTTATAGGGGCAGCCTGCTCCCCCTACTGGCCTGAGACAGGAGGCATTGCATGCTAATGTTCCCCTGACTAGAGAACCTCCCCCTTGCTCTCAGACACAGCTTTAATACATTTTGTGGCATCCAGGCCAGGGTGACACAGATGGAGCGAGACATGATGTCCCAGATGTGCTCAATCGGATTCAGGTCTGGGGAACAGGCGGGCCAGTCCATAGCTTCAATGCCTTCACCTTGCAGAAACTGCTGACACACTCCAGCCACATGAGGTCTGGCAATGTCCTGCATACTGCATAAGGGGCATAATGGGGGCATTACACTGTGTGGGGGCATAATACATACTACATAAGGGGCATAATGGGGGCATTAAACTTTTTGGGGCATCATACATACTGCATAAGGGGCATAATGGGGGCAATACACTGTGTGGGGGCATCATACATACTGCATAAGGGGCATAATGGGGGCATTACATTGTGTGGTAGCATCATACATCTTGTATAAGGGGCATAATGGGGGCATTACACTGTGTGGGAGCATCATACATACTGCATGAGGGGCATAATGGTGGCATACACTGTGTGGTGCATCATACATACTGTATAAGGGGCATAATGGGGGCATTACAATGTGTGGGGCATCATATATACTGTATAAGGGGCATAATGGGGCATTACACTGTGTGGGGGCATCATACATACTGCATAAGGGGCATAATGGGGGCATTACACTGTGTGGGGGCATCATACATACTGCATAAGGAGCATAATGGGGGCATTACACTGTGTGGGGGCATCATGTATACTGCATAAGGGGCATAATGGGGGCATTACACTGTGTGGGGGCATCATACATCCTGCATAAGGGGCATAATGGGGGCATTACACTGTGTGGGGGGCATCATACATCCTGCATAAGGGGCATAACACTGTGTGGGGGCATCATACATCCTGCATAAGGGGCATAATGGGGGCATTACACTGTGTGGGGGGCATCATACATACTGCATAAGGGGCATAATGGGGGCATTACACTGTGTGGGGGCATCATACATCCTGCATAAGGGGCATAATGGGGGCATTACACTGTGTGGGGGCATCATACATCCTGCATAAGGGGCATAATGGGGGCATTACACTGTGTGGGGGCATCATACATACTGCATAAGGGGTATAATGGGGGCATTACACTGTAGGGGGCATCATGCATCCTACATAAGGGGCATAATGGGGGCATTACACTGTGTGGGGGCATCATACATACTGCATAAGGGGTATAATGGGGGCATTACACTGTGGGGGGCATCATGCATCCTACATAAGGGGCATAATGGGGGCATTACACTGTGTGGGGGCATCATACATTCTGTATAAGGGGCATAATGGGGGCATTACACTGTGGGGCCAGTAAAGGGGCCCTTTACTATGAGAACAATACGTTTCCTCCCTTCCTGTCTCCATAGTTGGGTCGTATGTATCTATTACAGGAAACAGAACAAAAACCTTATGATTCTTATAAAGGGGCAACACAAGACCCCAAAAGAGTCTCTGTGCTCAAGGGGTTAATGCCCCCTGCGCCCAGTAATGGGGGATCCCCACATACCTCCACCTGCAGAGCCGCCACCACATATATGGCTGCTCTGTGCGCACAGGAGCTGTGATGAGGTCACAGGAGGGGAAGAGTCAGGTGTCACTTGATCAAGGGCCTCAGTGGATGTGTGACACCCCAGGGATCTGGTTGCCACAGTGATAGAGATATTATGTCTGAGAGCAGGTGGGAGGTCCTTTGGTCAGGGATCCTGTGCATGCCACACCTCCTGCCCAGTCTTGGGAGGGGAAGGACTTCCCCTATATAAACCTGGGGCTGAGGCAGGGTAGGGAGTTCTGAGAGGAGAAGACAGGGAGCAGAGCTGCTCTATGGGCTCTGCTCCACAGGCAGGCCCTGTCCAGGGGCCTGAGCCTGGAGTCAAGGAGAGTAGAGACAAGAAACAGTCATATGAAGAAACAGCAGAAGCTCAGTGGGAGCAATACTAATACGAGTCAGGGGCTGGCAGCTGCAGAGCTCGCCCTGACTGAGAAGCTTTCTTACCGGACCCGGCGTCCGAGGCTGTGGGGACTAACTCTTACCCAGCAGCAGAAGCCGACCGGCAGGGGATTTCAGGTCCTCAGGCCCAGAAACCCGAAGGCACGGTCACACGCGTGGGACCAGCACCGCCATCGTGGAGCGGAAGCCATTAGAAGGCCCCGAGTCACCGGCCATACGGGTGAGCACAACACGGTACACTCAGGGACGTGGGCTACTTATATCCGCTTCTAGCAAGGTAGCCAGAAGAGTACAGTCAGTTTGGGAGGCCTACAACTCCGCCTGGCCAGGGGAGATCCCATCTGCTCAAGGACTGACCAGGCCCCGTTCGCTAGCAAGTACTCCGGGAGGGTCTATCGTTGTTACCAGTAAAGACCCTGAATTACACCGCACCGTCTCTGAGTGGTTCCTGCTACCCCCATTTTCCACGTCGGCTGCCCTGAGGCCATACCCCTCCCGTTGGGGGTTATACTATCACGCTGCACAATTCTACACCGGCCTCAGCGGTCTGCCCTGCAGCGGCAGCTCCATAGCTGCAAATCAACGGGTGGCGTAGTCGACACTCAAATAACATCTATCAAGACTGCCACACACTGAGTTGACTCCCTGGGCACGGACCGGGTCCCCGCCACTCGGAGACTACAACCCTCATCTGATCCGGTTCCGTGTAAGCCCCGTGCGCGAGACGCTGCGCGACACAGCAGGCCCAGGGGCGCGTCAGATGCAGGACTCTGCTGTGCTGGTTGTCATGGTGCTGGATGAGCTGAAGTTTATGTGTGGGGTCAGGAGTAGTGTTGAGCGATACCTTCCGATATCGGGAAATATCGTATCAGATTGGATAGGACCGATACCCAAAAGTATCGGATATCGCCGATTCCGATACCGGAAACCAATGCAAGTCAATGGGACACTAATATCGGAAAGCCATCCCAGCGTGAGAGAATTCTCCTGATTGTTTAAAAGCCGGCGGGCGGTAAAAAGCCGCCGGCTTTTAAACAATCACACAGCCCCATACTGCTTCCCCGCAGCCTCCCACCCCGATCCTGCGCTCCCCCCGCCACCTCCCATCCCGATCGTAAGTTAGGACCGGGCGGGGAGCGCAGCACCAAGGAGCAGGGAGCGAAGGACCCGGGCGGGGAAGCCGGCAGTGAAAAGACTACACCGCCGGCTTTCCCGTTCTGTGCTGCGCTCTCCCGCCGGTTATTTCAAATGAACAGCTGAGGTATCAGGTGATGCTGATCAGCTGTTCATTTGAAGTAGCCGCGGTGCCCTCAGAGGGTTCATGTGAGTTCATGCTTCACTGCATGAACTCACATGAACTTTCCCACGGCCGCACAGGTCAGCCTCACCTCCCAGACCATCAGACCCATCATGATTGGTGTGTGCGCAGGTGTCTGTGCGATGTGTGCGGGTGTGTGCGCGATGTCTGCGGGTGTCTGCGTGCAGGCAGACATAGGCTAATGTGACACTACTACTCCCATCGGCCTATGTCTGTCCCCCGTCCACTTGTGCCAGCAGGATCAGCTCGATGGGAGCAGTAGCTATTTTAGCTGCCCCATATGTTATTTTTGCCCCTATACATCTTTTATGTTTTTAGGCCCCCCATATATTTTTTTTGTTTTTGGTCCCCAATAAATTTTAAATACATTTTTCATTGGTGGCCAGTGGTTACCTAAAATAAATTAGTTCATACATTACCTGTCCCCGCCGATCGCCACCTAAAATAAAGTAAAAAATAAAAAACTACACCTATACTCACCTAGACACCTAATTCCCCGAAGCCATCGATCTCCTGGAATAAAATATAAAATAATAAACCACAACCTTATCCTTACCCCTCCGTAGTAGTCCACGAGTGTCCCACGAAGATCTCCAGTTTAGAGCAGCCACATAAAATGTGACCGCTCTAAACCACTGCCGCCGCTAGAATGACGGGGCCGTAAAGCAGCCCCATCATTGCATAAACCGGTGTCTAGGTGAGTATAGGTGTAGTTTTTTATTTTTTACTTTATTTTAGGTGGCGATCAGGTAATGTATGAACTAATTTATTTTAGGTAACCACTGGCCACCAATGAAAAATGTATTTAAAATTTATTGGGGACCAAAAACAAAAAAAATATATGGGGGGCCTAAAAACATAAAAGATGTATAGGGCCAAAAATAACATATGGGGCAGTTTAAATAGCAGGATCAGGCTGATGGGAACTACTGCTCCCATCGAGCTGATCCTGCTGGCACGAGTGGACGGGGGACAGACAAAGGCCGATGTGAGTAGTAGTGTCACATCGGCCTATGTCTGCCTGCACGCAGACACCCGCAGACATCGCGCACACACCCGCACACATCGCACAGACACCCGCGCACACTCCAATCATGATGGGTCTGATGGTCTGGGAGGTGAGGCTGACCTGTGCGGCCGTGGGAAAGTTCATGTGAGTTCATGCAGTGAAGCATGAACTCACATGAACCCTCTGAGGGCACCGCAGCTACTTCAAATGAACAGCTGATCAGCATCACCTGATACCTCAGCTGTTCATTTGAAATAACCGGCGGGAGAGCGCAGCACAAAACGGGAAAGCCGGCGGTGAAGTCTTTTCCCTGCCGGCTTCCCCGCCTGGGTCCTTCGCTCCCTGCTCCTTGGTGCTGCGCTCCCCGCCCGGTCCTAACTTACGATCGGGATGTGAGGTGGCGGGGGGAGCGCAGGATCGGGGTGGGAGACTGCGGGGAAGCAGTATGGGGCTGTGTGATTGTTTAAAAGCCGGCGGCTTTTTACCGCCTGCCGGCTTTTAAACAATCAGGAGAATTCTCTCACGCTGGGATGGCATTCCGATATTAGCGTCCCATTGACTTGCATTGGTTTCCGGTATCGGAATCGGCGATATCCGATACTTTTTGGGTATCGGTCCGATCCAATCCGATCCGATATTTCCCGATATCGGAAGGTATCGCTCAACATTAAGTAATACATAAGAATAATATGTACTATGTCTGACCACTACAAACACTCATCTGAACTGGTCCAAGTGCTGTCAGGTTTTTTCACGGGCAGCACTTAGACAATACGGTCGTGTGAATATAGGCTTATGATGCATCTGGTAATAAACATGTTAAGGATGGGCCGCTACTCATGGGCCACTGCTGTGTGCTTGCCCCCCAGGCTAAAATGTGCCAGCCAGCCCCTGCTGCACCGGGTGCCAGAAAACCTAGATACACCTTTGGAATAGGTATCCTGCAAAGTAAGGATGGGGTTTGGTGTTTTTAAATGATTTTATTGACTCTGTGCATTTATATTTTGTATCAATAATATGATATGGTTATATATATCTTCTGGATATCAGGAGGGCTTATCCCTGTGCCTTGACTCTCTCCTTCTCCTTCGATGTCCTGTATAGGCCAAAAAAAACTACGCGTTTCGAGGACTCACAGTTCCTCTTCGTCAGCTTCTCGCTGGTAGTCAAACTGGTAACCTAATAAAGTCCAAACGCCCCCCACAAAGATAATACAACCAAAGAAATGGAGGAAGATCCAATACTAACAAGACGGTGCAAAAGGACATATGGAGGTGCAATAGAACTAAGATAGAATTCCAATAAGAATAGACTGTGTGTGAAAAAAATAATAATAAAAAAGACTTTGTTCAAACTTTCACAATCAGTTAAAAATGAATAAAAATTATATACTTATATTTCTGATGGCTATAAAAAACAGTCTGTTAATCAGTGTATATTACCAGGATAGTATAAATTCGGCACTTAGTACCATCCAGAGATAAAAAGGAAAAAATGAAGGAGAAAAATAAAAACATTATATAGTATCTCCAATAGGGGTATCAATGTATAGAAACAAATACATATATAAAATAGGTGGATTCAAAGGAATATATCCAAAAGACATATTATATTGATAAAATATAAGGAGGTTCATAAAAGTGCAATGTAAATGTTCAATTGGTACTGGGATAAAAAATACATACAGTATATACCGCTGCGAGTTGAAGGCATACAGCTGACTCTCGTGATTAAGGCCCTTCAGAGCCAAGCTATTTAATGTGAAGATCCATTTGGATTCCATCCGCGACATTAATCTCAGGTAATCACCTCCCCTCCATTTTCTGGGGACTAATCGGATCCCACAAAACTTAGTGTCCTTATAAGATTGGTTGTGGAACTTCCGGTAGTGCCGGGACAGTGGATGCCCTTCAAAACCTTCATTCATGTTGATAAAGTGTTCCTTCAGCCTTTTGATAACTTGCGCTTTGTACAGACATCTCCTCCTGCCAAGGCATAAAAAGGGCGTGGCTTGGGGTGTGGATAGGGGCGTGGCCAGACTACGCGTGCCGCATGGTTTCGCCCTCTTTCTAGTCCTCATAGGTTGGCGGTATGCTTGTACTGAGCAGATCTGGGATATCAGTGATTAGGTCCCATATTGTGCACTGTAAGGTCTGGAAAAGCTCCTTCTATCCGTCTCTGTAGCACCAGAGGAAGAACAGAGGGGAAAAGACAGGATTTTCTACATGTCGCGTTATGTAGATGTTCTGCAGATTTATCACAACCGTCCACAAGAAGAAACTGCCATCACAGAGCCGCCTTTAGCTGTTGGAAAAGTTTAAACTTAGTTTTGAATAGTTGCTATAGCCAACAAGGACTTTCTATTTATGCTGGGTCACATGATGCTGGTGCTGGGTGATGTCATGTGACGGAATGTTGTGGGTGATGATGTCACAGAGGGCGTTGTGATGTCACCCTTGGGGTATATAAGGGGGCTCCATCCACCTGGAGCTCATATCTCATTGGCCATATCTTGGTGCTGAGATACCCCCTGGAGACAATGAGGATCGCCATATTGTTTCTGTGCTGTACCCTGTTCTACCCTGTGAATTACCATAGGCTGCCGGTGAGTACCTGTCTATTATTACATATGGAGGACGTTTAGAATCAGCTGCGGCAGGGGAAGGGGATGGGGAGGGGGGTCCTGTAAGAATTTACCTGCGGGAATAAGAGGTTATGGCAGGGAAAGGAGCTTAGGAAGTGACAGTCAGAGGGGATATAAGTGTGGGGTGACCCCTCTGACTCCCACATTCCTGCCTTGTCCTTGTAGTGATTAATGACTTTGGTGTTGTCCCTTATATATCACTTTGCAGTCACCAGTGATCGCTCCGCACTGTGATCCTAAACTACAGTCTCATTTACCTTTTTGCAAACGCCCAGAAGGGGAGGAGTGACATCACACCCATGTGAAGAGATCCCGCCCACTTTTACTGCAGTCGTAATGCGAGCTAGCTGTATTCTGTTTTCATGGAAATATCAGCAGCTGCTCCCCCTAGTGTTTACAAGATGAAAACATCAAAAGAGTTAAAATATTTTTTTCAGATTTTATACCATTAAAACCTTTTTAAATATATATGTGTATTTATATATAAATATAAATACTTTACAATTTTACAATTGTAAAAAAATTGCTGATACTTTCCCTTTAAAAGATCTAAAGACGTTCTGCTTCATGTGCCATTGTGACCAATCACAGCACAGATTATATTTTTTAAACTTTTCTTGAAAAACTGAAGCTGCTCCGTGATTGGAAATCATGTGGAAGGGTTCTCTTTTAGACATTTAGTTAGGTCCAAAGTATCAGTGACATGATGGATAGAACTGTGCAATGATGTCACAGAGGGCTTTGTGATGTCACCCCTGGGTATATTAGAAGCCTCGGCCCATCTGCAGCTTGTATCTCATTGACCATACCTTGGTGCTGAGAGACCTCTGGAGATGATGAGTATCATCCTATCATTTCTGTGCTTTACGTTGCTCTACCCCCCACATTACAGTACACTGAGGGCGAGTATGTTCTCATCAATATGGAGGTCACAAGGATCAGCTAATGAGAATATCGCCTCTTGCAGGACTTCTCATACTGGACACGTGACCGTCCGTCATATGAAAGTCCAACTGTAAATAATATTCCATGGACCCTGGAGGTGAATCCCAAACTTCTTCCTGATCTTCTCAATGGGATATTTCTGAAAGTTGCTTGATAATGTATCCATCACTGTATAATAACAAGGGCTCTCTGTTTGACTGGATTGGGTATAAATATACAGGACTTTATTATGTTTTTTTTCTTTATTATAGGATGACCCACTACCCGTGGATCTCAGAAGAAGCACCTATCAAGCTTCCATCAATCTTCCTCTTTGGCTCTTCCGTGACGCAGTTTTTGTTGCGGTGATGACACTACTGACAATACTAGAGTATTTGGCCTTAAGTCTTGTCCTGAGCAAGTGGGCAATGTCTGAACCTGGTGAAACAATCAGAAAACTCCTGAGAACAAAACCATTCTGAAGGAACAAAGTGCTTGTAAGGAGCCGATTTGCATCCCTCAGATTCAGAAGCAAGACTCCAGGAGAACACCTGTCCTGCCCAATGGCAAATGTTCTACTCCATCCATGGCTCCTGCACCGCAGGATGCGAAAAAGGTTCCTAGTTGCAACTATAAAGTGGCGTTCAGTGATATTGTCTGGGTCAGAACGATCCCTCACAACAATATAGGAAAAAGAGCTCGAAGTTCAACGGAGCTTAAAGAGAGGTTACTGATTTTTCAGAGAAGCCAACAACCCAGAATTCCAGAGCCAAGAGCACCAGAACCTAGAACACCAGAACCTACCATGTCAGAACCTAGTATGTCAGAACCTAGAATGCCAGAGCCTGAAATGCCTACAACACCTCAACCCAAAATCAAGAGGAGAAGATGTTTCCTTAGATGTCTTAGAGGCGAGGAAGATTGAGAAGGCAACTGCTTGAACTTTCCCATTGCTCGTGTTTTCATCACAGGTTAGTCCTATACATGCTGTCTGATGGGCACCATCTTACTACATACAATGCAGCATTGCACCTGAAATCGAATGGATATTTTGTCACACACTTGCACTTTAGCACCTTATCATATGGCGCATATATCTATGAACGCTTTGCTAAGTATCACTGTCTAGTATGTGCTTCTGATGAACCTATTTTAGGAAAACGTGTCGAGGTTTGGCATACTATGTACTTGAGTTTGGCGTACTATGTGCTTGTTGGTAAATTCTATTGCCATCTATAATCTACTAGATATTATAATGTCTCTGGTGGGATGCCCCATGCCGAATTGTTGATAACTGACTATGAGCATTGTCCTCTATTTCTTATCTACTATGGTTACAGGTTGATGTGAAGAGAGCTGTGCCATTGGTAGCGATTTTTCTACTGATTTGTCAGTTATATTTATGTTAGTTTAGCAAATTTCTGCTTGTAGGGTCTAATGTTTTACCATAGTGTATGTTCTGTGAGCTAAATTGTCATACTTATGCACTAGATAGATTATAAATTGTGATGCTTATGTACAAGATAGATTATTAGTTTAATCGGTGATTTTTTAAATATTTTTTAGCATCAGGAGACTCAAGAATCGCATCTTACAGAAGACAAGAAGCCTAAATGCCGAAGGGTGATGACCTGTTGATGGCCCACAGCTGGAGGGTCATTACCTCTTGATGGCACAAAACTGGACAGAAGATAAAAACATTTGATGGCACACAGCCGGAGGGTGATGATCTATTGATGGCCATAGCCAGAGGGTCATCACCTGTTGATGGCACACAGCTGGAGGGTGATGACCTATTGATGACCATAGCCAGAGGGTCATTACCTGTTGATGGCACACAGCCGGACAGAGGATAATTACCTGTTGATTGCACACAGACGGATGGTCATTACCTGTTCATGGCGCACTGCCGGATGGTCATTACCTATTGATGGCACACAGCCGGAGGGTGATGACCAATTGATGGCCATAGCCAGAGGGTCATTACCTGTTGATGGTGCACTGCCGGATGGTCATTACCTGTTGATGGCACACAGCCGGATGGTCATTACCTGTTCATGGCACACTGCCGGATGGTCATTACCTGTTGATGGAACACAGCCGGAGGGTGATGACCTATTGATGGCCATAGCCAGAGGGTCATTACCTGTTGATGGCGCACTGCCGGATGGTCATTACCTGTTGATGGCACACAGCTGGAGGGTGATGACCAGTTGATGTCGGACTGCCGGATGGTCATTACCTGTTGATGGCACACAGCCGGACAGAGGATCATTACCTGTTGATGGCACAAAGCCGGTCAGAGGATAAGATCTTTTGATTGCATACACCGGGTCCCTCCCTGATAACAGGGAACCCTGGGGAATACTCGTCATCTTGATCCCCCACTGACTAAATACTTGCTCCACCTCAGCCTACACCATCATGGAGGTCACTTCCACCTGTGTCCACTGTAAGGTTCGACTTTCTTTTATCATTTCAGCAGATTAATAAACATCATAAAGCTGTAAAACTATCGAGTAATTTATTATAAATTATTATAAAGAAATATAAAGTATAATAGATAGCTATAGAGGGCACAGAAGACGACTAACTATAGTAAGCATGGTATCGCCTGATATATACTGTATATTCTAGATGGCGCTATTACACTAAATACATCACAACCTCCAGGGTGATATTACCGTACAATGCGAGATCACTAATAATGGCCACAGATTATGAGAAAATGACCAGCTCCATAGTCCTGGAGTTATTATAAATGTCTCTAGTGTGAGGCAGGGACTGGACGAGTGTTGGAGGGAGGTATATTCCCCCAGGACGTCCTTTATGTATCCATGCTGTAGAATCTGCCGTATACTTCTGTTCTAGCAGTCAGACATTTCACTCTGCAAATCACAGGCTCAACATTGTGTAAAACTACCACCGTATATAAGAGCACTCAGAATAAAAACTAGCGGCATGCCGTGCACTGCCCACGTCATGTGTACGGGATACAGGACCTGCAGGACCTGGTACGGCCATTATAGTTGATAGATTAATGATACCTGTGCAGATGAAGGGAAAAAAATATGTGCAACAACAGGAGGAGAAAGTCTCAAAATGTAATTTGAAGAGTATAATAGAGAAATGGGAAACTTCTGGAGATGCAGATAAGTAGTACCAGGGCAAAACGTAAGTGCAGTCAGACAAGGGAAAAGTGCAAATGATCCAGCGTAAAGGTTTGTTTAGTAGAAAAAATATTAAAACTTAGCTTTTATTAGCCATATAAAACACTGTTCCACAAAGAATACAGCAAATGTGCAACTATCATAGCTTACAGACCTACACGTTTCAACAAATCATGTCTTAATTATGGCCCTACTACTAGAATGACAAAAAGGCATATATATATATATATATATATATATATATATATATATATATATATATATATATATATATCCACGTGCCTGTATGACCTCCCTACAACGCCTGGGCATGCTCCTGATGAGGTTGCGGATGGTCTCCTGTGGGATCTCCTCCCAGACCTGAACTAAAGCATCCGCCAACTCCTGGACAGTCTGTGGTGCAACGTGACGTTGGCGGATGGAGCGAGACATGATGTCCCAGATGTGCTCAATCGGATTCAGGTCTGGGGAACGGGCGGGCCAGTCCATAGCTTCAATGCCTCCATCTTGCAGGAACTGCTGACACACTCCAGCCACATGAGGTCTGCCATTGTCCAGCATTATGAGGAACCTAGGGCCAACCGCACCAGCATATGGTCTCACAAGGGGTCTGAGGATCTCATCTCGGTACCTAATGGAAGTCAGGCTACCTCTGGCGAGCACATGGAGGGCTGTGCGGCTCTCCAAAGAAATGCCACCCCACACCATTACTCACCCACTGCCAAACCGGTCATGCTGAAGGATGTCACTCTCCACGGCGTCTCCAGACTCTGTCACGTCTGTCACATGTGCTCAGTGTGAACCTGCTTTCATCTACGAAGAGCACAGGGCGCGAGTGGCAACTTTGCCAATCCTGGTGTTCTGTGGCAAATGCCAAGCGTCCTGCATGGTGTTGGGCTGTGAGCACAACCCCTATCTGTGGACGTCGGGCCCTCATACCACCCTCATGGAGTTAGTATCTAACCGTTTGTGCAGACACATGCACATTTGTGGCCTGCTGGAGGTCATTTTGCAGGGCTCTGGCAGTGCTCCTCCTGTTCCTCCTTTCACAAAGGCGGAGGTAGCGGTCCTGCTGCTGGGTTGTTGCCCTCCTACGGCCCCCTCCACATCTCCTGGTGTACTGGCCTGTCTCCTGGTAGCGCCTCCAGCCTCTGGACACAGCCAACCTTCTTGCCACAGCTCGCATTGATGTGCCATCCTGGATGAGCTGCACTATCTGAGCAACTTCTGTGGGTTGTAGAGTCTGTCTCATGCTACCACGAGTGTGAAAGCACAACCAACATTCAAAAGTGACCAAAACATCAGCCAGAAAGCATTGGTACTGAGATGTGGTCTGTGGTCCCCACCTGCAGAACCACTCCTTTATTGAGGGTGTCTTGATAATTGCCAATAATTTCCATCTATCGTCTATTCCATTTGCACATCAGCATGTGAAATTGATTGTCAATCAGTGTTGCTTCCTAAGTGGACAGTTTGATTTCACAGAAGTTTGATTTACTTGGAGTTATATTCTGTTGTTTTAAGTGTTCCCTTTATTTTTGGAGCAGTTTATATAGATACATACAGTGAGTACGGAAAGTATTCAGACTCCTTTAAATTTTTCACTCTTTGTTTCATTGCAGCCATTTGATAAATTCTAAAAAGTTCATTTTTTTCTCATTAAAGTACACTCAGCACCCCATCTTGACTGAAAAAAACAGCAATATAGAATTTTTTTGCAAATTTATTAAAAAAGAAAAACTGAAATATCACATGGTCATAAGTATTCAGATCCTTTGCTCAGACACTCATATTTAAGTCACATGCTGTCCATTTCCTTGTGATCCTCCTTGAGATGGTTCTACTCCTTCAATGGAGTCCAAATGTGTTTAATTAAACTGATAGGACTTGATTTGGAAAGGCACACACCTGTCTATATAAGACCCCACAGCTCACACTACATGTCAGACCAAATGAGAATCATGAGCTCAAACGAACTGCCCAAGGAGCTCAGAGACCGAATTGTGGCAAGGCACAGATCTAGCCAAGGTTATAAAAGAATTTCTGCATTACCCAAGGTTCATAAGAGCACAGTGGCCTCCATAATCCTTAAATGGAAGAAGTTTGGGACCACCAGAAGTCTTCCTAGACCTGGCCGTCCAGCCAAACTGAGCAATCGTGGGAGAAGAGCCTTGGTGAGAGAGGTAAAGAAGAACCCCAAGATCACTGTGGCTGAGCTCCAGAGATGCAGTAGGGAGATGGGAGAAAGTTCCACATAGTCAACTATCACTGCAGCCCTTCCCCAGTTGGGCCTTTATGGCAGAGTGGCCAGATGGAAGCCTCTCCTCATATGAAAGCCCGCATAGAGTTTGCTCAAAAACACATGAAGGACTCCCAGACTATGAGAAATAAGATTCTCTGGTCTGATGAGACGAAGATAGAACTTTTTGGTGATAATTCTAAGTGGTATGTGTGGAGAAAACCAGGCACTGCTCATCACCTGCCTAATACAATCCCAACAGTGAAACATGGTGGTGGCAGTTGTTAGAACCCTCCTGTTAGTTTTTTCTATTTTGTGGTCATGTGACCTTCTGCCTATTTATTCCAGCTCCGCCCTTCAGGCTTTGCTGGACTTCAGTGTTACTTTGACTCTTAATCTAGCCAGGTGCTTTGTACCTACTGTATCTCTCTAGTTTGTTTGGTCCTTGGACCACTAAGTACTTTTGTCTGTTTGTCTTCTTCTGCTACTACTTCTGCCAGGAGGTGTCCAGTTTTGTCCCAGTCCTTAGTTCTTTTAGGGACCCCTCCCTTTAATCTATAGGTCTGTGTTCAGATTAGCCGCGGACATAGGCGGGTCTGTTTGCAAGGAACAGGTTGCCCGCTGCATCGTAAGGAATCAGCTTAGTCCTATTGTATGGACAGATTTCCTCTCTTTCCTTAGTTCTTGTAGCAGATCATAACAGCAGTATCATGCTATGGGTGTGTTTTTCAGCTGCAGGGACAGGACGACTGGTTGCAATTGAAGGAAACATGAATGCGGCCAAGTACAGAGATATCCTGGATGAAAACCTCTTCCAGAGTGCTCTGCACCTCAGACTTGGCCAAAGGTTCACCTTCCAACAAGACAATGACCCTAAGCACACAGCTAAAATAACAAAGGAGTGGCTTCAGAACAACTATGTGACCATTCTTGACTGGCCCAGCCAGAGCCCTGACCTAAACCCAATTGAGCATCTTTGGAGAGACCTGAAAATGGCTGTCCACCAACGTTTCCCATTCATCCTGACGGAACTGGAGAGGATCTGCAAGGAAGAATGGCAGAGGATCCCAAAATGCTGGTGTGAAAAACTTGTTGCATCATTTCCAAGAAGACTCATGGCTGTACTAGCCCAAAAGGGTGCTTCTACTCAATACTGAGCAAAGGGTCTGAATACTTATGCCCGTGTGATATTTCAGTTTTTCTTTTTTATTAAATTTTGCAAAAATTTCTTCATTTCTGTTTTCTTTCAGACAAGATGGGGTGCAGAGTGGACTTTAATGAGAAAAAAATGAACTTTTTAGAATTTACCAAATGGCTGCAATGAAACAAAGAGTGAAAAATGTAAAGGGGTCTGAATACTTTCCGTACCCAGTGTACATGCATGGAAATAAATGCAGAATTATATTTCTTAATACTGCAGTATCAGATCCTGTCTTGAATTTAACCCCTGTGGTATCCAATGTGAAAATCCACAGGGACTCCCCTGATGAATTACAATTGAGGAAATCATGAATTTTATATTCTCTATCATTACTTAAGGACATAAAACTATCTGTTTTAACCGCATGTAGACACGCTTTGCACCGATTGGCTCCACATCTGAAGAAACCTTTTGTGCTGAGCCAATTTGGTTGTACAGTATTAGTCTCACTCAGGGGTGGATTAAGAGTAGCAAGGGCCCCCTCCACACACCTGATTTATCACGTGACATGTCACATGATCCCCGTGATAGATCATGTGATAGTTCACGGGAAATTAATTTGGCATAATATTAATTGTGCTGCCCCATCTGAGAGCAGCACAATATTGGGGCAGATACCCTGATTCCAGCGATGTGTCACTTTTTCAGCTGCTTGTTGTCATTTTGAGAAAATCACCGTTTTATCTGCTGCAGATCTAGCAGCTCTCTGAATGCTGCGCTCTGTATAGCCCCGCCCACACCACTGATTGGCAGCTTTCTGCCCATGCTCAGTGTACACAGAAATCTACTGATCAGTGATGGGGGTGGGGTCCTACAGAACTTACTAGTCATCTAGTAATAATTACCTTCTGACAAATCAATGATT